>NW_023260516.1:904383-944559 GCF_013100865.1 Trachemys scripta elegans
GTATGGGATACCTTTTAGCAGTATTTTCAACAATCACAGTGCACAGCGACACTACCTGAGAAGGAGGTTGTCCAGGCCCCTCCACTCTCATGCTCCAGGGCGCACGCTGGGCCCAGGTGGATCAGGAAGGAATCTCTGCCCCGCTCGATGGGAGAGGGTCGCCCCAAGGGGGGCACTTTGTGTGTGCGAGGTGCCCTACTCTGCTCTGAGCTGCTGCTCCAGGGAGGCTAGATGGACCTGTTGGAAAAGCTCAGGGCAGCCTGGGCACCTCTTGGCAACTACTGAGATTCCCCCTGTTCCCAGCTGGTCCCTGAACTGGGCAGCTTCTATGTAGGGCTGGGAGATGATGCGGGGGTGGGGGCTGGGCAGCTGCAGGAGGGGATGTGGTTTGCTGGGTGTTGCAGGAACTTGGCTTTGTTCTGACCGTGGTAGATTTCGGCTGGAGATTGCAGAGAAACCACCTGATGGGGAAGAAAAGGGCCGAGCGCATCACGGGCTTCCTGGGGCTGCAGCCCCCGGCACAGTTCCTCATTCCGCTCACACTCGGGCCTCAGGCTCGGTGGAGCTCAGCACCAGGATGTTGGTGGCAGCGCTGAGGGGCCCCCACTGCCCCTTCATGGCATCTGCTCTCACCGTCCTCCTCCTCGGTGAGTATCGGAGACAGCCAGGGTGTGTGTCCATGCGGGGGGCGGGGAGGGGCATGAGACAGGGTGTGGGATCCAGGTGCTCTGGGATCTGGTCACTAATGACCGTCTCCTCTCCAGGCTGCTGGCTGGCCGGACAGAGTGGGGTGTGGGGAGGTGAGTATCAGTCTGTGGGGAGGACAGTAACATCAGGGATGGGGGAGGGGATACGTGGGGTGGGGAAAAGAGGAACTGAGCCCTGAACCTTCCCCCAAAACTCAACCCAAACTCCCCCTGTGAGCTCAGACCCATCTCCATTCTTCTGTGCTCCCCACCCCCAATGGAGTAACTAGGAGCCAGATCTGGCTCCAAGGGTCTGAGGAAGCAAATGGGAACATTCCCCTGGTTCAATGTCCTGCCCCCCCACAGGCTGTGAGGATGGGGGGGCAGCACGTGGATTTATTTCAGCTCATACAAACGCTAACAGGACCTGTCCGTGGGCTCTAGATCCTCTCGGGGAACCGAAACATTCACGGTCAGTGCAGCCATGGGGGAGAACCCCCCAGATCCATCCCTGCCCCCAGATCCATCCCAACAACTCCCTCCCCTGCACTCACAGCCCCCCACCCCCAGTTCCCAAGACATGTGAAAAGGCCTGGGGAAAGGTGGGTCTTGTGCAATTCCCACCGGTCACAGACTATTTCCAACCACAGGGCAGGGGGCAGAGCTGCTGGGGGCCCACTGGTCAGGCTCCCTGACTGGCTTGTGGTGGGGCCGGGGAGGGGGGACGGGCGGGGCAGGTGATCTCTGATGCAGCTGGATCTTGAGCTACGTCTGGGTGAACCCCCTGCCCCCAAACCCATGGGCCGCAGTGTCAGCCCTGGTAGGGGACAGACTCCTAGAGAGGCCAAATGACAGATGGACTGAATTGGGGTGGGGGGACGCGGGGGCTGTGTCTCCCCTGTTTAACTCCTGTCTCTTCTTGAAAGGAGGGCGTGAATTTCTCAAACCCACCATCTGGGTGAGCCCCAGCCGGGTGGTGGCGCTCGGGGGAAGCATCACCATCCGCTGTGAGGGTCGGTACCCGGGCATGGAGTTCTTTCTGCATAAAGCTGGACACCCGAACCTGCAGAGGCAGATGGTGCCTGATGGGACCGTGGCTGAATTTCCCATCGCCAGAGTCGGCCGGGAAGGTGGAGGGAGCTACACCTGCGACTATCGCTCCATAACAGATCAGAATATCACATCGCAACTCAGTGACCCCGTTGAGATCATTGTAGGAGGTGAGAGAGGGGCCCGGCTCAGCATCCTGGCTCCCAGCCCCACACCCAGCCAGATCCCCATGGGGTCACTGCACCGATGGGATGCTCAAAGCCAGGCTCTGCCCTGATCCCTGAGTCCAGCAGAGGGGATGCCTGGCCAGGGAGCGGGGACGGAGTCACTGGGGGGTTCCCCAGCCAGGGGGAAGAAGCAGCAACTGGAGATTTGGGGCAGAGAAAGGGGGGACCCATACTGCCCGGGGGAGCTCCAGAGTAGGGGGGCCTTTCCCAGGCAACACATTAGTTAGGGGGTGATGGGCGGAGCTGAAGTTTATAAACCTCAGTGTATAGTAGAGACTTGCACAGTCCCCTACAAGTCAGTGGTGGTATTTTGCACAGAACCCAGGAGTCCTGGCCCCCATCCTCCCTGCTCTCCAGCTAGACCCCACTCCCTTCCCAGCAGAGAAGCCAGGGAGTGAATGGACCCTGGAGATTGGACTGGCCTGTCACGGGCTAGGGAGCAGAGCTCTGGGTCCCCAGGGGCTGGGGTTGCTCCGTGACTCATGCTGTTAGCCCAGGGCTCAGAGGAAACTCTGGCCCCTGTGGAAAGGCATCCAGGAGCCCGTCCCCAGGGCCGCCGGGTCTGACCCACCACCGAGGCCGTGTGGTGAGGACGGGCCCCAGGACTGAGTGACGGGGCCTGTGTCTCATGGCCTGTCTGCTTCCCACTGCAGAGCCCAGCTACCCCAAACCCAGCATCTCCCTGAGCCCCAGCAGGAGGGTCTCCCTGGGGGGAGCCATGAGCGTCTGGTGTCGGGGGCAGCACCGGGGCATGCGGTTCGTGCTGAATAAAGAGCGACGCCATTTCCTACCTGTGGATTCGGACGACAATGAGGCTGTGTTTCCCATCAGCAACGTGAGCCGGGAGGACGGTGGGAGCTACAGCTGCTCCTATCACAGCAGATCGGAGCCGTTCGCCGTGTCGTACCCCAGCGACCCCGTGGAACTGGTGGTGGGAGGTGAGGGGCCCGGCTCGGCGTCCCTGTTCCCAGCCCCACCCCCACCCCCACCCCCAGCCAGACCCTCACGGGGCTCAGTGCCAATGGGACGCTCAGAGCCAGGCTCTGCCCTGAGCCCTGACCCTGCAGAGGGGACGCCTGGCTGGGGAGTGGGATGGAGTCATTGGGGGGCTCCCCAGTTGGGGGCAGCAGCAGCCACTGGAGCTTCAGGGCAGACGGAGGGGGCTCTCTTCCGCAGGGGGAGCTGCAGAGAAGGGACGTTTTCCCAGGGGGATACTCCACCAGGTTGCTCCCATTCTTGGGATCCATAGAGGAGTTGGGGTTTGGGGCGGGCAATTGCTGTGGAAACAGGTTGTTGTGCCCAGGGTTGGGTGGGGCTCAGACATCAGAGGGAGGGGCAGCCCTGGACCCCCAGCTTCTCCAATGCCTCCTGCATTGCAGGTCACTGTCTGGAATTTGCTGGAGGATCCCAGGGAAGGGACAGGATCTGGGGGGCTGGGCTGTGAAATTGGGCCCAGCGGGGTGCCAGTGTCCTTGGGCAATAACCCCCACTCTTGGGCCACATGACACCCCCCTGGCCTCAAAGCTGCAGTACCTGGGAGACCACAGACTGGGCCAGACCTGCCGGACCACAGATTGGGGGCTCCGGTCCCAGGGCAGCGCCAGCTGCTGATCTCCAAGTGACTCTTCCCTTCCCCCCACAGCAGCCTCCCCGGATTTCAACAAAACCAACATCGCCCGCCTGGGGCTGAGCGCCGTGGTTGTGCTCGTCCTGGGGCTGATCCTGGCCGAGGCCTATTACAGCCGCCCAAGGGGAGCACCCTAGGTGAGGTGACCCTGTTTGTGTCCCTTGCTCCCCACAGGGGCTGGGCCCAGGGTGACAGGGATCCCTCTAAAGTGCCATCTCTCTGCACTCCCAGGTGCCTGGATCCGGCTGTGCAGGGAAAAGAATCTCCCTGGGGGACGAGCTGCTTTACCGTGGGGGGCTGAGACGCCGGCGCAAACCCCCTGCCACCAAACACCCCTGCCTCAGAGAATCCCCCCCCAACAGCTCCCGACCTGACAGCGGCACCCCAGGATTGAACCCCCGATGCCGAGTGTGACGTTGCACTTCATATGTTTATGGAAATACATTATATTTACACTCATAAGCATAACTGGAATATGCTTCATGCAAAAGGTCTCTTGTAAGTGTAACTTTAGCGCCCTCATGGCCAAGATGGAGTCTGCTCTGCAGACAGCTCTGGCCAAGAGAAGGCGCGCACAGGAATGCAGCAGGAGAAATCCCTTCCACCCCAGGGGCACCTGTTCCAAACCCCCCAGAGTGGACACACACACCCACAGGAAAAGTACAGTGGATATAACAAGGGAAATATTTATTTACAGAAGTATGAGAGGAGAAAAACAACAAGGGGAAATAGGGGGAGCAGTAGAACAGGGCTACATCCATGCCAAGGCCCCACAGGCCCAGTGGTAGCACAGTCTGGAAGGGCAGACACTGAGCCATGTGTCTGCACACAGAGTTCAGGAGTCCTGAGCAAAGTTCCAGTCCAGTGGTGAGTCTTGGGTGCTCCTGGTCGTCTTCAGCGCCAGTGAACCTTCCCCCAACAAACCCCTCCGGTGCCTTCTTCTGTCGCTCTCTGCAAAGCCACACAGAGCGACCACTTCCCCCCTTAACTAGCTAGCAATCTCCCTCCTTGTCCCCAGTGCAGAGTCACAAGCCCCAGTTCTCACAGCCCCATGCAGCTCTGGGCAGCCGTGATACTGGGTCCAGCTCCGGCCTGTCCTTCTCGGGCGAGTCCTCCCTGGCACAGTGCTCCTCCTGGCTCCTGTCCTGGGGTGTCCCCGATCGGCCCTGTCCTTCCCAGGCTTCAGGCAGGTTCTCTGCTGCTTCACTTTTCCAGGGTCTGCAGGCTGCCTCTCCCTCTCCCTGGAGCTCCAGCGCTGCCCCCTGGCATTTCCCTCCTTTTTTATTACTCTCATTCTCCTCTTTAGGAAAAAGATTTAAAGGGCCATGCTCTCTAAACCCCAAAGGGGTTACATAAGGTATCATTACAAAGCTTATAATCTACTGAGTGTGATCATCCTATTTGTATGAATGTATCATTCTTCTATCTAAATCTAGAAATATAAAACTAACTCTGAGGGCCTATGGTAATTATGCAAAGTGTGGGCCATTAATGGTGGTTTAGAATTTGATGGCTCCCATTGACTAGGATAATTGGCCGTAGATGGTTTATTTACTTGCAAGCTTTCTTGTGGACTTGGAGGCCAGCCTGTGGTTAATGAAGAATGAGGTCGTACAGTGACATGTGACCATGTCACCTGATACTGGAATACATCTTAAAGCTACAAAGAGTCCTGTGGCACCTTATAGACTAACAGACATATTGGAGCATAAGCTTTCGTGGGTGAATACCCACTTCGTCAGATGAATGACGAAGGTGCCACAGGACTCTTTGTCTCTTTTTACAGATCCAGACTAACAGGGCTACCACTCTGATCTTAAATGTGGTGCTTTACCATTTAGAGGGAGGTGTGGGAACCCAGAGCGACAAAGGATTCCAGCCTTGGGGTGGAACAGAACAAAGGGGGCTGCCAGTCATGAGGAATCCCCTAGTTACTACCTGAGCTGGAAGTAACAAGAACTGTACCAGAGAAAGGATTGGGCCCAGACTAGAAAGGAATCTAGTCTGTGAAAGAAGCTCATTGGAACATTTTTAAGCGTGAGATTTACCTGTGTTCCGTTTCTTTAATTTATTAGGCTTAGACTTGCGTGTTTTGTTTTGTTTTGCTTGGTAACTTACTTTGTTCTGTCTGTTATTACTTGAAACCACTGAAATCCCATTTTTATACTTAATAAAATCACTTTTGTTTATTAATTAACCCAGAGTAAATGATTAATACCTGGGGGAGCAAACAGCTGTGCAAATCTCTCTATCAGTGTTATAGAGGGCAAACAATTTATGAGTTTACCCTGTATAAGCTTTATACAGAGGAAAATGGGGTTTGGATCCCATTGGGAGCTGGGTGTCTGGGTGTTGGAGAGAAGAAACCTGCAGAGCAGGTTTCGGTTAAAGTCTGCAGCTTTGGGCGCGTGGACCAGACCTGGGTCTGTGTTGCAGCAGGCTGGCGTCTCTGGCTCAACAAGGCAGGGTTCTGAAGTCTCAAGCTGGTAGTGGAAAATGGGCTCAGAGGTAATTCCAGCACGTCAGGTGGCAGTCCCAAGAGGGTCTTCGGGACTGAACCCATCACAATCGGACTTTAACAGCAGCCACAGTGACGCCAGCTCCAGCCCTGCTCCGCTGGTTCCTCTGCCCCCCCCCCAGGACAGTAACTAGCGTCTCTGGGGCCAGCGGGGAGATGCCCAAACCCAGGGGATTTTCTAGCTAGGGACTTGCTCCAGCAAACGGGGCCGGGACTGGAACAAACCCCTCGTTTCACACGGTGCCTGCCATGGCTCCCCTGGTTCCTGCTCTGCTGTGTCTGTAACAGCCAGTCCCAGGGGTCAATGGGGTGTTTGCCATGGGGCTGAGCAGGCTGTGGGCTCTGGACCCCGCCCCCGGCCCGTGTTTAACCCTGTTTAGTGTGGGGCAGGGGCTGGGGAGTGTTCGCACCTTGGGCCCTTTATTGTGTCTCCATGAACAGAACAAGGTGCACTGGGCACCCCCATGGTGGGCATTTGAAGGGAGGTGGATGGGGGGAATGCAGAGTTTGGGGGAAGTAGGTTGGGAGTGCCAGGGTGGGGGCTGAGGGAACAGAGGCCAGATTGGAGAAAGGAGTTTGAGTGCAGATATGCTTCCCAAGAAAAATCAGAGCTGGGGGGTAGGATTTTTTGGGGGTGTGAGTGGGGAGAGGCTGATGGTACCCTCCCAGGAGGGAGCTGCGATTTCTATGCCTTAGCGGGTTTCTCTCTCACTTCCCCACTCCTACTCCTGCCCCCTCAGTCCTGGGTGACCCACTTTCTTTCCCCTCAGTCTCCTGCCCCCTACATTCCCCTCTGCCCCACATTCCCTGCCCCATAATGGCCCCCCATACCTCCCCTTCCCCTCCCCCTTCCCTCTAGGGGCTCCTGCCCCACCCACATTTCCAGACCCCCCAATACCCTTTCCTTACCCCCTTCTCTGCTCCCCACACTTTGCCATGTAGCCCCCCCCCACCCTCAGTGGGTCTGAGCTGGGAGTGGGGGGCAGGATTGTTTCCAGCCAAAACCCCCATGGAGCTGGGAGGCAGGAGGGAGAGGGGACAGGGGTGCCCCCATGGCCACAGGGCAAGTTAAGCCTGGAACACACATGGGGGGACCCCAAATCCCCCCTCCTCTGTCACTGTCCTGCCCCAGCCTCCTCAATCTCAGCCCCCTTCCCCTCCTCCCACATTCTTCTTTCCTCCCTCCCCCTGCCTCACACACTGCCTGGCCTATAATGGCTCCCACATCCCCTCAGCCTCCCCCTGACGCAGACAGGTATGGCAAGAGATGGGGTCTTTGGGGTGTTATGCTTATAAGAAGCACACGGGATCTTTTTCAAGGGAAAAGGCAATACGCCACATTTATTGAAGATACAACAATTAGCATATGCAGTCAGTTACACCCCACACACAGACACTGTCCTACCAGTTGATCTTATAGTTACCAGTCCAGAGTCCGGATCAATCTAGGGGCCAGCTAGGTTGATCACAGGTAGGGAGGAGCTGGGTTCTGTTGGTCGCGACACGATGCTTCAGGGAAGTCTTGGCAGGACGAACCCAAAGTTTCATGGCAAGGCACCCTGTTTCTACAGTGATTCTCCTTCATTGGGACCAATGTGTTTTGCACCATCATGCTGTAATCAATTGTTGTTTGACGAGTGCTTGTTTTCTTAAATTGTCCTTCTCATCCTTTATCTTGTTCTTTCATCAAATTCCTTAGGGAGTTACCCCAGGCTGGTTTCGATCACAGCTATCTTGTCCCCATAGATAGGTGCCAGTCTCATCTTTAGAGCCCTCAATCTGCCCTCTTCTGACATTTCAATAGGGGTCTGTTGCAGCCTCCTTGCACCCTTGTGTCTTGTCTCCAGTTCCTCCCTTGTACATCTGGTTCAGCGATGGCCTTCACACTTATCTCTTAACACACACATTCCTCATTCACACACAAAACAGAATTAATTTACACAGAACATTTTGAACAGGAACATCAAGTTGCAATGTAAAAGAAAACAATCATGGCATTCTTTTACTTATTTTAAAATGCTAAACCTACAACAAATTGGTGACCCTCAAAGGTCTGTTACTGCCTTGAAATCAGTCCAGACACAGATTCCGGCTGATGTATCTCTACCCATTGGCCCATTAGGCCATTCCTTTCTGCTATTCAAAAAGGGTGGCTGGCAGGATATGATCAAATCATACACCAATACATTTAATACATGATACCTTATTATTCTTTATCCTTCATTCTAAATTATATGAAATAGAAACATAAAATCCTACTACTACATGTCCCCTTTTGGACCCCTCAAGAACAATTCTTGAGTGGGTCATATTTTATATAATTGTTTCATAGCAATATACTGAGAGACAATTTGAGCTTGTAATTTGTAATATAACAAACATTCTTTTTGCCCAACAGCACGTACAACAAATTCCTAACAAGCAAACATAGGACAATATTAACACAACTAGTAATGTGTGAAACATAATAGACAATATGCCCTTCGAGGTCAGGGACCAGCCTATAAAAACATCGTACCAATGATAGGCTGTCAGTTCTTTTTCAGATTTACCAATTTTTGGCATGTCTCCATTGGCGTGTAGTATGTGAACAACATGCTTCCGTATATCCCCCTGTTTCTGTTGTAAAAACGGAGTCACCTTTTCTAGTTCATCCCATACACATGTTCCCAATGATGTGTCCTTGCTGCATGGTTCTGTGGTGACAGGTAGGGACAAGCACCCCCCCATTTCTGAAGGCTCCACTCCGTAAACCCTCAGGTGTCCAATAATTTCTCCTCTTCCCCAGCCCACGGACCCATAACCTGGGGTAGCCAAAAGGAACTCAGGGTTAATTTTGGGAGCGGGCTCACTTTCCATATTTCTGTCTCCACAGACTGTTGGTGATCAATTTTAACAATAATTTCACCTAATAACAAATCAGGCTTAACCATGCTGGAAACACCTTGCCTCCATTCATTTTTGTAGGTGTCAAACAAGGACCTCTTCCACTGTTTTAAAAGATGTGTTAATACCCGAACATTCCCAGATATTACCCAAAACAGTTCGTGTTCAAGTGATGCTAAACTAAGAATTTGCATTTCAGTACATCTGTAGCGGGGTGGACACCTGCTCTTGCCTGGAAGGGCTTGAAAGCAGCCCTGGAGAGGCCTGCAGCTCTAAAACCTGGGCTGATTGGGGAAGTGGCCGCAGCAGGGCCACACCCCAATCAGGCCACAGCTGGCCCTATATAAGAGGCTGGGAACCAGGAGCTAACAGATTCTCTCTAGCTTCTGAGAGGGAGGGACCTGGCTGCAGGGACCTGAGCAGAGTATCTGGAGTGGAGCAGGGCTGGGGAAAGGCCAAGGGAGCCGGGGAGCTCCGGCCTAGGAAAGCCCCAGGGTGCAGGCCTGGTAAGGCCTATTAGGTACTGGGTTGCAGGGGCAGCCCATGGGTAGGCAGAGGCAGTAGGTCTGAACCCCTTTGCCTGTGATGCGTGGCTGATACTGCAGTCTGCCCCAGGGAACGGGGGCTAGATGGAGATGGGGCAGTAGCCAAGACTGAGGCGAAGTGGGGATAGTGGGTGGGGGTTCCCTTGGGAGGGGGAGACCCAGAGCTGTGGGGGTTACTGCCAAGGGGCAGCACCCCAGATAACAGGGCACTGGGTCTGGGAGGGACATGGGGGGGCAAGCACCAGCAGGACACCAGCCTGTAGAAGGCGCTCCAAGGCTAGAAACAAGCTAATTCCCGAGACATCCAGCAGGAGGTGCCACAGCGGTGAGTCCCGCACTGTTACAACATCCTATGGCCAAGGCAGTTTTATTCCCTACTTCTGTTTGTTGTTTATACAGCAGCCAGGAGGTGGTGTTTAGCCACCGCCACATATTCCATGTTGCTTTTTGGTTTCCCAGCCCTATTTGTACCAAATCCACAGTAGTACCTGCCTGCTTGTGAATGAGATTATCTTGCACTTGTGACAAGAAACTTAATTTATTCGTAATTACCTCCAGGTCTACAGGGTTCATAATTCCTGCTCCAAGTCCAACTCCTCCTAATATGGTGTCTACTACATCTCATTTTGCTCGGCCATTGGAGTGTTTATGTGTTTTTATCCAGGCCGTTGTAACAGGAAGGGAGTAGGATGAACATTTGCATTCCAATTTAGACACATTTAACTGAGTCCAATCCATACCAATTTTCACTTTTACTAATAGTGGATTTAACAAGACTTTTACTCGATCACTTTGAGTCACAGACAACTTTGGTTTCTTTATCTTAATTGGGGTACCAGGAACTATAGATTCAATTTACTACAGGGTATTGGACAGTACCCCACAATAACTGTTACTATTGTCCCTGTCTTAACAGGCTCATCCCACTGATATAGTAATCGTGGGTAGCTGGAACTCCAGGTGATATCCCCATAGGGACCCTCTATTTTAACCCCTATTTCCCAGTGGTTTGGTATTCCTGTGGTGTTTATAAGGTGAACTTTAAGTCCCACTTCCCTTCCCAGGTAGACACATCGGTATTTCCTAAGGGTTTTAAGATTTGGCTAGTGTTTTTATCATACCATTCCATGAGGATCACCAAATCCTGGGTAGGAATCCATGATTGATTGGCGGGGAGTGAATTATTCCTTAAAGATTGGCTTATGAGGAGGGCTGCATCTTCTCCCATGATTGCGCTAATTATCTGGACACTAAAAGTTCCCGGAAGCAGGTAAAGCCAAACCTTACACTGGAGTCTCATTTTCTGTGGATTAAAATTGTGGTGTTAAGCAGCGCCTCGAGCTCAGGTTCTGGGATGTCCTCTTCTGCAAAGAATCCAAACAGCATTATTTATGTAAACAATGTAATTTGTGAAACATGGACCCATTTCAGTTTTCCATCTTTTTCAATGCAATATACCAATGGGCTAAGGCACTCCACTATGGAGTAAGGGCCTATCCATTTTGATTCCAGTGAGTGACCCTTTTCCCCATTTTAAGGTACATGATGTGGTCCCCTGTTTCCCGCAGGGCTGCCTTTGCGGGCCTTTGTTTCTGAATTTTGTTGTTCATGTGTTCGAGGGCCTGATTAACCCTATACTGGAAGGTAGTTTTATCTTCTTGTAACTGCTTAAGCCATTGAAAATAATCATGCTGGGTTATATTAGAGCTTGACCCTGTACCGGGTAACTCGGATCAATCATTAGGCGCATTGGATGTCCAAACAAAATTTGGAAGAGTTGAATTTTTGTCCTTAGTTAATTACTGCTGTGGATGTCAGCCAAAATCAGAGGCAGTTTATCTTTCCCTATGTGATTTACTGCCTTCCAGAGCGCTTCCTTAATAGGGCGATTCATGTGCTGTACTTGGCCTGAGGACTGAGGCCGGTCTGGTATATAGAGCATTTGTTTAATTCCCAAGGCTTGTATCATTGTGGTAAAAATTTCTACTACAAAGGCTCCACCATTGTCAGAATCTATTATTTCGGGGGTACCATATCTACTCACTACCTCATTAAAGAACTTTTTGGCCACTACCCTGGTGCTATTATCTTTAATAGGAAATGCCTCCACCCATCCGGAAAAGGAATCGATTATCACCAATAAATACTGGAATCCTTCCTTACTCCTTGGCTGTTTATCAATAAAATCAATTTGAGCCCTGTGCCACGGCCCAAGTCTTCGTTGGTGCATCCTGGGTTGCCGGTGCGGAGGACAAGACTTGTCCTGAGTGCACCACACACAGTTTCATACCCATGTTTTAACATAATCTTCCATACACTCCCATTCTGCTACTTGCTTTAGCCTTCTTAAAGTCCCCTCCACTCCTTCATGCATAAACTGATGGGTTACAATAAGTAACTCTTGTCTTTCTATTTTGCCTGGGACTCGGTTCGGGTGCTCTGTAGTGCCATCTGTTGGCTCAGCTGTGTCAGCACAGACGTTCCTTTCCTGACTTCTGGTTACAACTGCTATGTCGTGCTGTCGGGCTATTGTATCTACCCAATTATTCCAGGTGCCCTCCATACCCGTTCCTTTACGGTGGGTCTTTACAGGTCGCACCTTTAACAGTTTAGGGTTCTTTGTTACCCACTGGTAAATCCATTTCCATTTCTCTGAATATGCAATATCCTTTCCATCCGCTGCTTTCCACCCATTCCTATACCAATCGTGTATCCAAAACTATATTCCCTTCACACAAAAATCACTGTCAGCAGAAATAGACATGAGCTGTGGGGAATTTTCATATCGCCTTAAAACCTGTTACGTTGCGTGGAGCTTGGCATGCTGAGCTGATCCATGATCTAAAGGTCCCTGAATTACTTCTTCTTCTAAGTCAATGGCTGCATATTTTACACATCTTTTCCCTTTTACCACCATTGCACTCCCATCAGTAAACCGGACGTGCTTTTCTTGGCCCACGGTTTCTAATTCTTCCAGTGGGCGTGCCTTTACCAAGGCAATTCTTTGCTCCAGAATGACCTCTGGACTTTCATGTACTTCCCTTTCTCAATCAGGGCATGTTAGTTGGACACTGTTTCTGTGGTCACCCCGTTAACTAAAATAAGCGTCCATTGGGCAGTTCGGGTGTTTGAGACTTTACCTCTCATTAATTTCCCTGATAAAATGTACTTGAGAGGAGTGTGGGTGCTTTGGGTAGCAATAGGGTCTGTTCCTGTGAGCGGCTCAAAAGATTGTACTGCCCAGACGGCTGCTAGACACGTTCACAGGGGTCAAAATGAATTTCTGCTCCTTGTAATTGCCTGGATTCATATGCTACCGGCACTTGCTTTCCCTCTTCATTGATTTGTAATAGTGTGACAGCCAAGGCCATGTTATTAGTCACCAAAAGGCTGATTCATCAGGGAAACGCAGGGCTGGGCCTGTGAGAGCCTTGTGCTTTAGCCGAGTTAAAGCGGGGTCCTGCTCTTCTCCCCATTCCCATTTGGTCTTTTTCTTTAGCAGTTTCCACAAGGGGTGAGTTATTTCAGCATATTTATAAATGTGTGGTCTGAGAAAACTGAATCCCCCTAGCACTACTCTTAAGGAGTGGGCGTCAGTAGGGGCCGGCATTTCTACCAATGCCCTCACCTTCCTCTGATCTACCTGTCTCCCTTCTTGTCCAAGGACTGTGCCCAGGTGTGTAATCTGAGATAGCACCAGCTGAGCCTTGTCCAAGGCTACTTTGAACCCCGTTTCCCGAATTCATGCCAACACTTTTTTCATTTGCGCCTCAGTTTCCCCAAATATCAAAATGTCATCTACATATGAACACACAAAAGGCCTTTCCTGTGGGCTCAACTGGTCTAGCAAATCCACAACATGCCGATGGGCAATAGCCGGGCTGTTGTGATATCCCTGGGGCAACCGACAAAAGGTCCGTTGTTGCTCCTGTATGGCAAAGGCAAACGGATCTTGTGAGTCCGGAGGTAGGGGGGTGGCAAAGACACACTTGGCCAGATCAACAACTGAGAAATATTTGGATGTGGCCAGCACTGTTTGTATGACCTGTGTCATATCAGTCACAGTAGGAGCCATAGGGATGGTGCCCTTATGGATTCTTCTATGATCAATGGTTAAATGCCAGGATTGGCCGTCTGCCTTTAGCACTGGCCACACAGGGGAGTTAAAGGGTAAATTTGTTTTTTTGAATGACCCCTTTTTGTCCTAAGTCCTGGATGGTTTGCACCAATTGGGGCTCTGCCTCTCTCGGGTAGGAGTATTGTTTTTGAGGAGCACAAATTCCCCAACGATCTTAACACAAGCATTAATTTTACCGCAATCTGTTTTCTTTACGTCCATACTGAGGGGAATTTTAAGCGCCACTTTTCAGCTTGTTGAACTGTAAGTGAGGCTACTGGTATCTCTCCCCCTTTTGTTAATATAACATCCTGCTTGATTTTTCCTGAATGGGGAGGAGGAATTTCTAACTTCCAGAGAGTACGTCTGGGCATATTGATTACCACATTGTTTTTGAACAACCAGTCAGATCCCAGAAGAATGTCATCAACCATATCAGGAGTCTGGATCAAATCCCCTAATGTCTCAAACGCTTGCACCGAAAAGGGGACTTGGATCCATTCCCACCCAAGACTAGATTTCCCTTGAAAGGATTTCAAAGCGACCTGTTTTAGTCTCTTTCCTGCTTTGGGGGTTGTTCTGATTAAGGATACAGCGGCTCCTGTATCTATCAAAGCTGGTGTATGGGTATATCCACCCTGCTGAACGTACACACATGGTTTTCCCCTGGTATCTCAGGAGACCTTGCCTATGAACCTCCACCTCTGTGCCCCTCCTGGTGGTGGGGCTTCCTCGTTCAGCGGGCCCCTCTATTCTTGCCCCAGAAAAGGGAGTGCGTTTGGGAAGCATTGCAGCGAGGAAGAAGGTGCACTCGGAGTTATGCTAGCCACCTCTTTTGGTGGGGTTTGCAACCTCATGGCTTCCCTGATTAGTTCTGGTGTGGGGGCCCCATTCCACTCTTCTCGGTTTGCCCCGCAGGGCATTAGTGTTCGCCAGGGTACCTGGCCAACCTCATTTTCCGTGTGCCCACCTCCCTCCTTTGATTGCTGGGAGGAGGCTGTCTGATATTGCCGGGGGTCTGGGTATAACCGATCTCCTTGTCGTCCACGGTTTCTCTGTCCACGGGAGCGGCCTCTCGTATATGCTGCTCGGGATCCCGGGATTCCCTTTGTGCCGCTCCCATTGGTGTATGTAACGGCTGGTTCTAACACAGCTACATTGGTAGCTCTTTCTTCTTTTATAGTGGGCTGGGGTCCAGAATGGGTGGTTATCTGTTGGACCAAACCCTTAGTTCCCCTAGGGTAGCTGGGTGACCCTCTTGCCAAATTCCAAGTCTCCCGGAGTAGTAGCACAATCGCTTAAGGACTGTCTGCTGAATGCCATTGTATCCAGCACGGTGGCGTTGCCCACTGGTGTTAAGCCGGCCATTATCTGCATCAGACCCCATCGGGTTAAATCATTCTTGGGGTCCTCATTGGGCTCTTGGGTTCCGGCTACGGCTTGTGCTATGAAATTGCGCCCGCCTATTTGCTCCCCCAAAAGTCCCATTAAAGTCAATATGCTGCTGTTCTCGTCGACTCTAATCCTGTCTAGGACCCCCCGAATCTCTGAAACCACGCAGACGCCCACCAACGCATCAGACTTCAGTGGCATTCAGCTCGTCCCCTATTGTGAGCAAAACCGCGTCAGAGCACCACCTGGAGAAATTGTCCTTTTTTAGGGGTCCCAAATGATGGGCCATGGCTTTTAAGTCAGCGGCTGATACAGGGACAGTGGGGACAGTTGTATTTCCCCCTCCCTCTGCAGGTATTCGGACTGTAGTTCATCGTATGGCTGCAATAGGGTTTTGTTCATAGGTTCCAATCCCTGGGGCTCATCCCATATATCTCCATTCCAAGCTTCGCTAGGGTCTCGTTCTCCCTCCCATTCGGGGACCTCGCCGTATTGCGCTTGGTCCTATTCTCCTGCCGTCACAGCCGCTACTTGGAGGGCGGCAAACCCCAATTTTGTTTTGAGACGTTTCATAATCGATTCACAGTGGTTGTGATTGGCAGGGGCTCTACCTTGTCCTAACCTCAGCTTCTTTATCATTCCCTGTAAAACCTGATTCTCTTTCGTATTTTATCATTTTCCTCTGTCTGTTCAGCTAATCAGTATTTTCCATTTATCAGTTCCTCGTTCAGAGATACCAAGCTTCTCATAAAATGCGGTGTTTTCCTCTTGGCAGCTAGCCAAGCGGAGGAATGCCTCATTGCATGCTTCCCACAACAGCCAAATTGCAGCCAAGTCCCTTTTTATTGGGGTCGAAGGCCTGTAGACCAACAGATATTTTGCCAATCTAGCTTCCAAATCAGCGGTAGCATGGACATCGGCTAATGCTTGTTCAGTCCGTGGGCTGGGTCCACACTTCTGCAAAATTGTCTTAAAAGGAGTCATTTCCTGTAGGAATGGCAATTTTTTCTGCTCTGTCCTTAGGGGACTCTTTTCGCCTGAACATTTTTTTTCTTTCTGCATCTCTTTTATCTGTATAACTTTTCCGTGCCCACGCTCCTGCTGGGACTTAAAAGAAAAACAAAAAGTCTATACCCACTAAAAACTCTGCCTGGCAGAGCAGGAGCGGGGAACACTAAGCCCCCTTCCTCTCGGGCTCAATCTGCTATGACCGAGGGTATATTCAGCTATGCAATTTTTCCCTGACAGACGGGTAGCAGCAAGGACTTTAATTCTCCCCCTTATGGCCCGGCCCCTCTACGTCCGGGGGTGTATCTACCTAGACAGTTTGTATATATTTTATTTGTATAGCTTTCCCCGACAGATAGGTCAGAGTGAGGAATCTAATTCTCCCCCTATTGCCCGGCACGTCTACGACCGGGGGTGTCCACACCTGAATGATTGATCACTTTATTCTGTGATAAACTCAGGACAGACAGCTGCAAGGGGAGGGGGAGAAATCTGTGTCAGAGGGTTGAAAGGCCCTCCTCCCTATCAACTGGGGGGGGTAACTACAGGTCAATCAGCTTCAGCTGAGAAGGGGTTACCAGCGTATCAATTAGAATCAGTGGAGAGGGAGCTACCTGAAGTCAATTAGGACCAGCTGATTCCAACTAAGGGCTGCCCAAGACCTTTTTAAACCCTCCCCGGGGAGGGGGAAGGGAGAAGGGAAAGAGGAGAGAGAGAAGGAGTCCTGCTGCCAGTAGGTAGGGGGACAGTGAAAGGCTGCATTCCCTCCCATAAGGGAGAAAAGCACGCTGAAAAGACTGGTGGAGAGAAGGAATGGACTTCCCCTGGGCCACCAAGAGGGATTATTTTACCCAAACCTGTCTCGCCAGGGCTAAAAGCAGTGGAGGCTGGGGAGAGCAAGAAGGTGCCTTCCCACAATACGTATGGGATACCTTTCAGCAGTATTTTCAACAATCACCGTGCACAGCAACACTACCTGAGAAGGAGATTGTCCAGGCCCCTCCACTCTCATGCTCCAGGGTGGATGCTGGGTCAGGAAGGAATCAATGCCCCACTCCATGGGAGAGGGTCACTCTGTGGGTGGCACTGTGTGTGTGTGTGTGTGTGTGTGGGAGGGGGGGATGCCCTACTCTGCTCTGAGCTGCTGCTCCAGGGAGGCTAGATGGACCTGTTGGAAAAGGTCAGGGCAGCCTGGGCACCTCTTGACACCTCCTGAGATTCCCCCTTTCCCAGCTGGTCCCAAGACTGGACAGCTCCCATGTGGGAGTGGGAGGTGATGGGGGGGGGGGGGGGAAGACCAGGCAGCTTGCATGAGGGGATGTGGTTTGCTGGGCATTGCAGGGAGCTGGCTTTGCTCTGACCGCAGTAGATTTGGGCTGGAGATTGCAAAGAAACCATCTGATGGGGTGGAAAGGGGCCGAGCGCATCACGGGTTTCCTGGGGCTGCAGCCCCCAATGCAATTCCTCATTCTGCTTGCACTCGGGCCTCAGGCTGGGGGGAGCTGGGCACTGGGGTGTTGGTGGCAGCACTTAGGGACCCCCACTGCCCCATCATGGCATCTACTCTCACCATCCTCCTTCTTGGTGAGTATCAAAGACAGCCAGGGTGTGTGCCCATGGGGAGCGGGGATCTGAGACCAGGGTGTGGGATCCAGTCGCTCTGGGATCTGGTCACTAATGAGCTGTCTTCTCTCCAGGCTGCTGGCTGGCTGAGCACAGCGGGGTGTGGGGAGGTGAGTATCAGTCTGTGGGGGGGACGGTAACATCAAGGACAGGGAGGGGATACGTGGGGTGGAGGAAAGAGGAACTGAGCCCTGAACCTTCCCCAAAACTGAACCCAAACTCCCCCTGTGAGCTCAGACCCATCCCTGTTTTTCTGTGCCCCCCAGCCCCCACCCCTCCACAGAGTAACGAGGAGCTGAATGTGGCTCCGGGGTCTGACGAAGCAGACAAACTGTCACCTGGTTCAATGTCCTGCCCCCCCCCCGCCCAGACTGTCAGGATCGGGAGAGGGGTGGCCCGTGGATTTCTTTCAGCTCATACAAATGCTAACAGGGCCCATCCATGGACTCTAGATCCCCTCGGGGTAACTGAAACTGTTCGCAGTCAGTGCAGCCATGGGGAGAAGCCACCAGATCCATCCCTGCCCCCAGATCCGCCCCCAACAGCTCCCTCCCCTGCACTCGCAGACCCACATTCCCAGGGCCTGGGGAAAGGTGGGTCTTGTGCGACCCGCGCCCATCACAGACTCTATTTCCAACCCCAGGGTGGGGGGCCCACTGGTCAGGCTCCCTGGCTGGCCTCAGGAGGGGCTGGGAGGGGGCAGGTGATCTCTGATGCAGCTACGTCTGGGTGAACCCTCTGCCCCCAAGCCCCATAGGCAGCCAGTGACAACCCTCGTAGGGGACAGACTCCTAGAGAGGCCAAATGATGGATGGACTGAATTGGGGTGGGGGGAGGCAGGGGGCTGTGTCTCCCCTGTTTAACTCCTGTCTCTTGTTGAAAGCAGGGCAAGAATTTCACAAACCCACCATCTTGGTGAGCCCCAGCAGGGTGGTGGCGCTCGGGGGAAGCGTCACCATCCGCTGTGAGGGTTTGTACCCGGACATGGAGTTCTTTCTGCGTAAAGCTGGAGACCCGAATCCACAGGTGCGGACGGTGCCTGATGGGACCGTGGCTGAATTTCCCATCCCCAGTGTCAGCCGGGAAGATGGAGGGAACTACACCTGCGACTATCACTCCATAGCAGAACAGAATCGCACATCGCATCCCAGCAACCCCATCAAAATCATTGTAGGAGGTGAGGGAGGGGCCTAGCTCAGCATCCCGGCTCCCAGTCCCACACCCAGCCAGATCCTCAGGGGGTCTCTGCACAAATGGGACGCTCAGAGCCAGGCTCTGCCCTGAGTCCTGGGCCCAGCAGAGGGGACGCCTGGCAGGGGAGTGGGGACGGAGTCACTGGGAGGTTCCCCAGCCAGGGGGGAGAAGCAGCCACTGGAGATTTGGATCAGAGGATGGGAGGATCCCTGTCCCCAGGGGGAGTTGCAGAGCAGGGGGGCCTTTCCCAGGCAACACATCGGTTATGGGGTGATGGGCGGAGCTGAAGGTTATAAACCTCAGTGTATAGTAGAGACTTGCACAGTCCCCTACAAGTCAATGGTGGTGCTGTGCACAGAACCCAGCAGTGCTGGCCCTCATCCTCCCTGCTCTCCCCACTAGACCCCACTCCCCTCCTAGAGCCAGGGAGAGAACCCAGGAGTCCTGGCTCCCAGCCCTCCCAGCAGAGAAGCCAGGGAGTGACTGGATCTTGGACTGGCCTGTCACTCACTAGGGAGCAGAGCTCTGGACCCCCAGGGGCTGGGGTTGCTCCATGTCTCATTCTGTTAGCCCAGGGCTCAGAGGAAACTCTGGCCCCTGTGGAAAGGCATCTCACCGCCTGTCTGCTTCCCACTGCAGAGCCCATCTACCCCAAACCCAAAATCTACCCGAGCCGAAGCAGGGGGGTCTCCTTGAGGGGAACTGTGGCGATCTGGTGTGAGGGGCCGCGCCGGGGCATGCGGTTCGTGCTGAATAAAGAGCGACGCCATTTCCCACCTATCGATGCGACTGGGTTTATGGTTGTGTTTTCCCTGAACAACGAGAGCCGGGAGGAAGGGGGGAGCTACAGCTGCTACTATCACAGCATAGTGGATCCGTTCAACATGTCGTACCCCAGCGACCCCATGGAGCTGGTGGTGAGAGGTGAGGGTCCCAGCTCGGCGTCCCCATTCCCAGCCCCACCCCCAGCCAGACCCGCACGGGGTCTCGGTGCCAATGGGATGCCCTGAGCCCTGACCCCGCAGTGTGGACACCCGGCCGTGGAGCGGGAATGGAGTCACTGGGGTGTTCCCCAGTCAAGGGGGACCAGGAGCCACTGGAGGTTTGGGGCAGGGGGAGGATTCCTGCCCCCAGAGGGAGCTGCAGAGAAGGGGACTTTTCCAAGGGGGATGCTCCCACGGGTTGCTCCCGTTCTTGGGACCCATAGAGGAGTTGGGGCCTGGGGGAGGGGGGCAATAGCTGTGGAAACAGGTCATAGTCCCCAGGTGTGTGTGGGGCCCAGACATCGGGGGAAGGTCAGCCCCAGAACCCCAGCTCCCCTGATGCCTCCTGCTCTGCGGGTCACTGCCCGGAATTTGCTGGGGGATGCCAGGGAAGGGGCAGGATCTGGGGGCCTGGGCTCTGAAATTGGGCCCAGCTGGGTGCCAGAGTCCTGGGGCAATAGCCCCCCCTTTTTGAGCCACATGACATTGCCCTGGGAATAGGAGTGAGCATTTCCCAGAATTCCCTTGGTTCTTGCTTCCCCTCCCCACACTGGTGTCAGGGGACCCCCTGACCCTCCCCAGTAGATGTTCTGCTGCCTCTGGTTGTACCCTGGTCCCCAGGGCTCTGGGCACCACTCAAGTGTGGGGGACAGCGGTTAACATACCAGCCTCCCCCAGCACGCACTGCCTGGCTGTTTGTCAGCAGCCGAGATACCCCAGGGATGGGCTCACTGCACAGCAGACAGGCCGTGGCAGAGGCACCTGTGGGGGTGGACAGAGGGGTCCTATGGGGACGGGGAGCTGGGGTGGTTCCCTGTTCTGGGGGGCTAAGACCCTGAGGCTCTGATTGTCACGATCCCCTGGCCCTATCTTGAGGTGCCAGGTGTCTCAGGGGGAAGTTCGTTCAGCTGGGAGCCCCCTTCACCAGGGAACCTGCAGCTCAGCCCCCTGGGGCAGCAGGACACAGCCTCCCCTGAGGAGTCCGGCCCCGGGGAGGCCCCAGAGCCACAGCCCCTGGGAGACCCCCAGAGGCAGCTGGGCTGGACCTGCCAGAGCGGGAGGTTGGGGACTCTGCTCCTGGGGCAGCGCCAGTTGCTGATCTCCCCATCTGGGCTGCCGAGTGACTCTTCCCTTCCCCCCACAACAGCCCTCCCGGGGCGCCTGGATTTCACCATCGCCAACATCGCCCGTCTGGCACTGGGCGCTGTGGTCCTACTTGTCCTGGGGCTGATCCTGGTTGAGGCCTATTACAGCCGCCCAAAGGAGGAACCCGTATACAGCCGTCCGAGGGGGATATCCTAGGTGAGGTGGACCCCCCCTTCTGTGCCTCTGCTCCCCCTAGGGGCTGGGCCCATGGCAAAATGGGCCCCTCTAACCCGCTATCCCTCTGCACCCCCAGGAGTCTGGATCCGGCCGTGTAGGGAACAGAATCTCCCCAGGGGACAAGCCGCTTTCCCTAGGAGGGCTGAGACGCCTGCACAAACCACGCCTGCCCCCAAACACCCCTGCCTTGGAGAATCCCAGTTCCTGACCTGACAGCGTCTCCCCAGGATTGAACCCCTGATATTGTGTGTGATGTTGCACTTCATATGTTTATGGAAATATGCTTATGAGTCTAAATATAATGTAACTGGAATATGCTTTATACAAAAGGTCTTTTGTAAGGTATCATTACAAAGCTTATAATCTTCTGAGTGTGATCATCCTATTTGTATGAATGTATCAGTCGTGTATCTAAAACTAGAAATATGAAGTTAATTCTGAAGTTCTATTGTAATTATGCAAAGTTTGGGCCATTAATGGTGGTTTAGAATTTGATGGCACCATTTGACTAGAACAATGGCTGTAAATGGTTTATTTACCTGCAAGCCTGCTTATGGATGTGGGGACCAGCCTGTGGGTAATGAAGAATGAGTTATTTCAGTGACATGTGACCATGTCACCTGATACTGGAATCTATCTTAAACCTTGTGCTTTTCCATTTAGTGGGAGGGGTGGCAACCCAGAGAGAGAGAAAGGATTCCCGCCTTGGGCCCAAACTATAAAAGGGGGTGGAACAGAACAAAGGGGGCTGCCAGTCATGAGGAATCACCTAGTTATCACTTGAGCTGAAACTAACAAGAACTGTACCAGGGAAAGGATTGGGCCCAGACTAGGAAGGAGTCTAGTCTGTGAAAGAAGCTTATTGGAACATCTCTGAGGGTGAGAGTTACTTTTATTCAGTTTCTTAAATGTATTTAGGCATGCGTATTTTGTTTTATTTTGCTTGGTAACTTACTTTGTTCTGTCTGTTTATTACTTGAAACCACTTAAATCCTACTTTTTATACTTAATTAATAAACAAAAGTGATTTTATTAGTAAGTGTAAGTAAGTGATTAATACCTGGGGGAGCAAACAGCTGTGCATATCTCTCTATCAGTGTTATAGAGGGTGGACAATTTATGAGTTTACCCTGTATAAGCTTTATACAGATTAAAACAGATTTATTGGGGTTTGGATCCCATTGGGAGCTGGGTATCTGGGTGCTGGAAATAGGAAAACTGCTGAGCAGGTTTTGGTTAAAGTCTGCAGATTAGGGGGCGTGGACCAGACCTGAGTCTGTGTTGCTGCAGGCTGGTGTATCTGGCTCAACAAGGCAGGGTTCTGGAGTCCCAAGCTGGCAGGGAAAATGGACTCAGAGGTAATCCCGGCATGTCAGGTGACAGTCCCAAGATGGTCTCTGTGACCGAACCTGTCACACTGTGAGCACTAGCCCCTGTGGTACCAGCTAGAGGAGCCACTCCTGGATCTCTGCCCAGGGCTGTCAGTTGGGAGCGGGGCCATTCCAGGGCTTAGCATGGGGAGGAAACTGCCTGCATCTGCAGGGAGCCCAGAGCACTGGCAGACCAGGCACTCTATAACTAACCCCTTCCTGGATGGATTCCCATTGCTGCCTGCTGTGCCCCCTTTCCTTTGGGTTGGGCACCCAGCATTTCACAGCTATGGTCACCCCACCCACCTACCCATTCGCAGCCAGCTCCTGCCTCGGGGTCCCCATCAAGTCTAAATCGGCCACCCCTAGTTACCACCTCCCCCTCAAACACCCACTGTCTTCCCCCATCCATCCAGGGCCGCACTGGGCAGGGTGAGTTTGGCCCTAGCGCTTTCCCAACAGGCAGCTGGGTAGTTAAATCCCCCAGGACCACCAGGGCTCATCGCCCTGAGACAAGTCCCGAGCCAGGCCTGCCTATCCTGCAGAATCTCAGCTCCCCCCCCAGTGCCCCAAGACAGAGCCCCCAGCCCCCCGTGGGGACGCTGCATCTGACCTTGGGGCTGGAATAATGGCACTTACTGCTCCCCCAGGTGTCTGTCCCCCTCCTCTCTCTGCAGCGGAGTCCCCCAGCCCCTTTTCTCTTCCCCCCCACTTTCTCCCTGGACCTCCCCTGTCCTGGGTTTCTAGTGTACAAACCCCCAGAGCTTCCTTTACCCCCCCTCCAAATCTCCCCACCCTGGGAGCAGCTGTGATAACGTAGCCTCCAAATGTCCACTCGTGGTGGGTTCAGCCGACAAAGGTGAGTGAGAAGTTCAGGCAGCATCCTGAGAATCTGGACGAATGAATGTTGGGGGGAAATTTGGTGAGACAGAAAGACGGGATTAGTCCAACCCAACTGGCCACCGGACAGAACCCACGGGCTGGGCTGGGGTCTGCTTGGGACACAGGAGAAGTGGGGGAGCAGAAATCCATGACCCAAAATTGGGGTGTCAGAAACGAGGCATCATTGGTGGGTAAGATATTGCAGGGCGGGCTCTGTCACCCACCACCCATTGGAGGCCTTAAAGTAAGTGGCTGCCACCCCCCATCTCCTGGGCCCCCCAGACCAGCCATACCCTTCTCCGTGGAGATGTCCTGAGCAGAGCAGCCAAAAAGAGGGACCCTGATGCCATCGTCCCTCCCGCAGCTGAACCCCGAACCTGGGAGGAAACCGTGTTGGTGTGACGTTGCACTCCATATGATATGATGTAACTGGAATACACTTTATGCATAAGGTCTCTTGTAAGGTATCATTACAAATCTTATAATCTATACAGTGTGTTCATCCTATTTGTATGAATGGATCATTCTTGTATTTGAAACTAGAAATATGAAATCTAACTCTGAGGTCCGATTTTAATTATGCAAAGTGTGGGCCATTAATTGTGGTTTGGAATCTTGATGGTTCCCATTAACCAGGACAACTGGTTGTAAATGGCTCTGTTTACTTGTAAGACTTCCTGTATACCTGTGTGCCAGCAACTGGGTAATGAAGTCTCAGAGGACATGTAATCATGTCACCTGAACTGAAATCCATTTTGAACCTGGTGCTTTTCTATGTAGAAGGCGGGGTGGGAACCCTGAGAGACACAAAGGATTCCCACCTTGGGCCATAGCTATAAAAGGGGGTGGAACCTAACAAAGGGGGCTGCCAGTCATGAGGGATCCCCTAGTTACCACCTGAGCTGGAACTAACAAGGACTGTACCAGGGGAAAGGATTGGGCCCAGACTAGGAAGGAGTCTAGTCTGTGAAAGAAGCTTATTGGAACATCTCTGCGGGTAAGATTTATCTGTATTCAGTTTCTTAATGTATTGGGCTTAGACCTGCATGTTTTGTTTTATTTTGCTTTGTAATTTACTTTGTTCTGTCTGTTATTACTTGAAACCACTTAAATCCTCCTTTTTATGCTTAATAAAATCATTTTTGTTTATTAGTAAACCCAGAATAAGTGATTAATACCTGGGGGACCAAACAGCCATGCATATCTCTCTCAGTGTTATAGAGGGCGAACAATTTATGAGTTTATCCTGTATAAGCTTCATACTATACAGAGTAAAACGGGTTTATTTGGGGGTTGGATTCTGTGATGGTACCTCCCATAAGGCTTTATGGAAATATGCTTAGAATGTGTTTTATGCTACATATGTCATGTAACATATCTCAAAGGTTATGATCTATTGAATGTATTAATCCTATTTGTATGAATGCATCATTTTTGTATTCCAAGTTATGAATGTTATGAATGTTGGCTGTGTACTGGCTTTATTTCTAAATAATCTTAGAGCATTTGGTCAGTTCCTGGAGAAAGGAATGTTGAAATTAAGTACCTAATCAAGAAACACTTAAAGGACAATGGATCTTGGAATACTCCAATCCACATAAGAAGTCTACTTGACGACGTTCTAGGTAGCATGTAAACAATGGATGCTACCTATAAAAACTGTGAGTCATGCATGAACATGTGACCTGCCCATGTGATTCCTAAACTCCATCTTGGAGCTGGACTTTACATAGGAGTGAGGAGGGGCTCTCCACCCACAAGAGAGAGTCTATTTAAACCCCTCCATTTTGTCTTCAGCTGGCTAAAGAGGGAGCCTCTCCACCCCCCAGGATACTTGAGTAGTATATCCCTCGATAGCATTCATCACCATGCATTTTTGACAGGTTTCCATGCCCCATTTAGGGCTTATGTCCCACCTTTCCACCCCATTTCTGTTGGCGCCAAAGTTTGGTGCCATTGGCCATTTTGAGACTCTGTGTGTGTGTGTGTGTGTGTGTGTGTGTGTGTGTGTGTGTGTGTGTGTTTGACTAGGGGAAGTGTTGTGTGTGTTTGTGCTTGGATACATTGAGAGAAAAGGGTTGAAAGAATAGAGTGAGAGAGTTTAAAGATGAAAAAAGAAAGTTTGGGTAAGATTTAGAGAAAAAGGGAAAGAAAGGTTATTGGATGTGGTTCAGTCAGGAGAGATGTTTGTAAAGGGCTAGTTATGAAAGAATAGAAAGATTTTTGTTTTTAAAGGTTTAGTTTGAAAGAATAGAGGTAAGTTTTTAAAGAAAGGAGAGATGATGGTAAAGGCCTTGTTTAGTAGGCTATTAAAGAATAGAAAAGTTTGAGATAAATGTAAAAGGCGTATTAAATATCAGGGTGGGTTAAGAAAAAAATTAAATAATATTGAAAACTAGGTTTAAAAAGGGAATTTACTAAGGCAGAGCCTGTTTAGTAAGCACATGGTAAAAAAGTGAATAAAGATACATTTAAACTATTCAATACCAGCGTAGGTTAAGAATAAAGAGAGGTTAAAAGAAGGAACAGGGCAAGAAAAGGAAAAAGAGAGCCCCCTTTGCAAAGGGCAAGATAGACAGCACATGGTTGACTCAGAGAGAGAGAGAGAGAGAGAGAGAAATATCACCTTTCAAGTCTTTCTGTAGAACGAGGCAACTTCCCTGGTTCAGACCCTCTCAGACTTGTTATCGCCACCTTTGGATTGGACCAATCAGAGTTTGTTCTACAGCAGCGTCATAGAATTCATTTTCCTAAACCAATTCTAGAGTCCTAAGATTTTAAACAAGAGCCATCTCCCTCCTCTTTCTCCTCCCCTCCTCTCCCCCTTTTTAACTGTCTTATTCTTCTCTAAAACAACAGACCCCCAGCATTTTCCCCGCCATGTAGCCCTTTTACAGAGGGGTTTTTATAAAAGTTAAAACCATAAGCTTTTAGTAACAAACAATTTTTAAAAGTTTTCCCCTAGGTTTTAAACTAATGGGTTATTTTTTTTAGTAACAACAATGTGAAGTTGCAGCAAAGCTCCCGTTAGCAAAGCAGCCTCTGTGAGTCAGTGGATCACAGAGAAGGAGTTTGCTGCTTTACCTGCTTTTTAACAAACAAAAGTAAAAGTTACATTAAGTTTTGCAAAGGAATAATGACTTGAAAAGACAAACCTAAGACACATCCCTTTTCTTTGTGTTGTAATTAAAAAAAGAACAGACGCACCCTAGATTTAACCCCAGTTTTTTAGTAACAGACAGTTTATAAACCCCTTATTTTGTAAACCAGTGGATCAGAGAGAAGAAGAAGATTGCTTCTTCCCCCACTTGTTAACAAATAGAGGTGAAAGTAATATTAAGGCTTTTAAGGGAATAAACACTTGAAAAGACATGCCTAAATGAAGAGACAGTCTTTATTTACAGGAGTGTTTCAATAAAAAAAGAAATACCCCAGGTTTAAAACCACAGATTCTTAGTAACAGACAGTTTATATTCCCCTTATTTTGTAAACCAGTGGATCAGAGAGAAGAAGGTTTGTTTCTTCCCCCACTTTTTAACAAATAGAAGTGAAAGTTATATTAAGTCTTGTAAAGGAATAAACACTTGAAAAGACAAATCTATCTAAAGACACATTTCTTTATTCAGCCCCCTTGGCATAAGTGTTTTAGTAAAAAAAAGAGCATGCAGAAACAACCCCAGGTTATAAAAGTAATGTACAGTGACAAAAAAGTTTTAGACTAATGTGGGTTATTTTTTAGTAAGCACAATTTGAAACAGCAGGGTTTTTCAGCAAAGCCATTGTCAGCAAAAACAGCATCTGTGAGCAGTGGATCAGAAATAAGAAGGCTGCTTCTTCCCCAAACTTTTTAACAAATGCAAGTAAAAGTTATATTAAGTCTTGTAAAGGAATAAACACTTTAAAATACAAGTCTATATGAAGCAGAGCCACCCAGAGGATTCAGGGGGCCTGGGGCAAAGCAATTTTGGGGGCCCCTTCCATAAAAAAAAGTTGCAATACTATAGAATACTATATTTTCATGGGGGCCCCTGTGGGACCCGGGGCAAATTGCCCCACTTGCCCCCGCCCCCCGGGCGGCCCTGATAAAGACCCATACCTTCATTTAGCACTTTTGCATATGTTTCAATAAAAAGTGAGCATGCCGAAACATACTAGGGTTAAAAACACAGAGACCCTGTTTATAAAAGTAAATCATAGTGATAAAAAAGTTTTTCCCCTGTGTTTTAAACTAACACGGATTATTTGTTAGTAAGAACAATTTGAAACCGCACGCGTTTTCAGCAAAAACAGCGTCTGTGAGTTAGTGGATCAGAGATAAGAAGGCTGCTTCTTCCCTAATTTTTTTAACAAATGCAAGTAAAAGTTATATTAAGTCTTGTAAAGGGATAAACACTTTAAAAGACAAACCTATATGAAGACACATCCCTGTATTTACAGGTGTGTTTCAATAAAATAAAGCAGGCAGAAACACCCCAGGTTTAAAACCACAGGTCCTTAGTAACAGCTAGTTTATATTCCCCTTATTCTGTAAACCAGTGGATTAGAGAGAAGGAGTTTGTTTCTTCCCGGACTTTTTAAAAAAGAGAGAGGTGAAAGTCTTGTAAAGGTATAAACACTTGAAAAGACAAGCCTGTATGAAGACACATTTTTTTATTTAGCCCCTTAGGCATAAGTGTTTTAATAAAATGTAAGTCTGCAGAAACAGTTCAGGGTTTAAAAACACAGAAAACCTGCTTATAAAAGTAATGTATAGTGATAAAAAAGCTTTCCCCTAGGTTTTAGACTAACGTGGGTTTTTTTTTAGCAAAGCTCTTGTTAGCAAAAACAGCCTCTGTGATTAGAGAGAAGAAAGCCAGAACATAACACAAGTCCTAGGCCTGCTTTTAAAACAAAATTATACCAAAAACGTGTACTAAAAAGAATAGTAACTTTGACTGGAAATAAGCTTACTATAGAAAATAAAAACTTTTTACAAAGAAAGTTTAAGAAAGCTAAAGTATGTACAGGGCTGGCTCCAGCATTTCTGCCGCCCCAAGCAAAAAAAAAAAATTAAAAAGCCGCGATCACAATCGACGGCGGCAATTGGGGAAAAAAAAAAGCCACGATCGGCGGCGGCAGTTCAGCGGCAGGTCCTTCGCTCCTAGAGGGAGTGAGGGACCTGCCGCCCCCGAATTGCCGCAGGTGCCGCCCCTCTCCCTTGGCCGCCCCAAGCACCTGCTTGTGAAGATGGTGCCTGGAGCCGGCTCTGAGTATGTAGCCAGAGCCCTCCTGTGTTTTTCCCCAGAAAAAAACAAGGGGCCCCCTGCTCTGCTCTTATTTAAACGACGAGGGCCCTGTAACAAAAGCTGACCAACACATAATATAAACCATTCAAAAATGTGCTTTTTTTAAAGTAATGCCTTAAAACCCCCTCTTTTTAACTTATTAAATAAACACACGAAAAAACAAACCTAGCTAAAGACACATTTCTTTATTTATAGGAGTGTTTCAATTAAAAAAGAGCAGACAGAAACATCCCAGACCTAAACCCACAAAACCTTTACTAAGAAAAAGTTTTCCCCCAAGGTTTTGAGTGAGAACCAGCCTTTTGAAGGTAGTGGGTTAGAAAAGAAGAAGACCCCTTCGAAAAAACAGGCTACCTGAAGACACTTTTTTCATTTAGCCCCATTTCAATAAAATGTAAGTCTGCAGAAACAACCCAGGGTTAAAAACACAGAAAACCTGTTTATAAAAGTAATGTAGAGTGATAAAAAAGTTTTCCCCTAGGTTTAGGCTAGCACTGGTCATTTTTTTAGTAAGGACAGCAGGCTTTTTCAGCAAAGCATCTGTCAGCAAAAACAGCCTCTGTAAGTCAGTAGATCAGAGATAAGAAGGCCGCTTCTTCGCCTGCTTTTTAACAAATACAAGTGAAAGTGATATTAAGTTTTGTAAAGGAATAAACACTTGAAAAGACAAGCCTGTATGAAGACAGAGCCCTTTATTTAACATTTTTACCTACGTGTTTCAATTAAAAAATAAAAAAGAGCACGCAGAAAACACCCCAGAGTGAAAACCACAGAACCTTAGTAACGGCTAGTTTATATTCCCCTTATTTTGTAATCCGGTGGATCAGAGAGAAGTTTATGTTCCTCCCCCCTTTTTAACAAATCCATGTGACAGTTATAGTAAGCTTTTATTTTCCTAGGGCTTTTAGATTTAAGTATGAATTTTTCTGTTGCATTATTAGAACGTCTTTGTTCTTACCCACGAAAGCTTATGCTCCCAATACTTCTGTTAGTCTTAAAGGTGCCACAGGACCCTCTGTTGCTTTGTTTTTAAATGTTTGCCACCCCGTGTGCTGAGACACCGGTACAAGCTCCTGTGTTTGTTTTGGGGCCATAGATTTTATTAAAAGAATACAACACAGGCTGGAGCTGGGGCTTTCTTCACATTTTAAAAACAGATAAGACTAATTAGGCTAACCAGTGCTCCATGCACTAGAGTCTGCCTTAGCAAGGCTCTAGGGGTCACCCCTTCAGTTTGCTTGTTTTTTTACACAGACATCTTTCCTAACTTTTTAAACGCTGTTAACGTTTTTAAAAAATGGTGCGATTGCATTGAAAGATACTTTATGAAAGTTATAACAAGTATTTTATTCCATTTACTGATTGTAAAAGACAAAAACCACCGCTTTGTGACCGCACGAAGCTCCGAGATAGCCTATCTGAAGAATACCCTCACCCCTTGACTTCCCCCCCATACTTTTACACTTGCTAAACACGCAGTGTTTCATTATATAAAGGTTTTGAACATTTAACACGAAAATACAGAATTGACTGGGAGGTAACATCACATGACCGTTTTAAAGGATATTCTGTATGCAGTGAGGCCTATTTAAGCATTATGTTTTTTTTAAAGTTTGTTATGAAAAACCAGTGTTGACTGAGCTGTAACAAAACAAGGCCCCTCTGAGGGATATTTTGTAGAAGTTTAGTAAACTAAAAAGGCGTAAGATACTAGCCTGTCCTTTTAAAAATAGTGTTTTTACAGTACCAAAACAACAACTGGGTAAGAATATGAAAACTGGCCATTGAGGGGAGTTTACAGATGTGTTTTAATAAAAAAAACAAACCAAGATTGCTTTTTAAAGTTTGGATTTATACAAACAACACAAGGAAAAATAGCGTATGTAAAAAAGTTAGCCGTTTTTTACCAGAGATACGGAGCCTTCCTCACCCCCACTCTCCACACACACACACACACACACACACACACACACACTCTTTTCTCCCTCCTCCCCCCTTTTTCTCTTCTTCTTTTTAAATGTTTTTTAAAAATCTAAACCAAGAACAAACACATTTAAAAAAAAAGCCAGAGCGACAGAGATCAGCCATGGGGGTACGAAAGCTGTCCTGAGTTTTAGGGGCCATGTCGATAACTCTTTTAGTGAAACGGTTTTGTCGGCAGCCTGTCTGTGTTAGTTGTTAGGCTTTAGCATGGGCAAGCGTTTATCATTTGGAAGCACTTTTCCACTTTCTGAGGTATTATCTCCCCCATCTTACGGCCTATCAGAAATATTAACAAAAACAAACTGAAAGATACTTTGTAGCAAGGCCTGCAAAGCAAGAATTACAATTTTGTTGATCATTATCTTGTCTAAGCCCCTAGAGAATATATTTTGTTTTGTTTTTATAAAACACTTTTATGCAAACTGTAACCCTAGGTGATGTACAGCATTAAATAATATGAAACAGTAGATGAGGGACCGGAGACGTTGTTGAAATCAGAGGGGCTATGAATAAGTCCTAATGCAGAGGGCCTTGGGGTGGAAAATGAAAAGGTCCAGCCGAAGCTGGTATGATTTAAGAGGGGTTCTGGGGCTACTTTGCGACGGTCCATAGGGAGCCTATAACCCTCATGCACAAACACCAGGGCTGGGTGAGGTGGCTGGGCCTTTGTTAGAGGAACAGGCCGTTCATATACCTTTTGTTGTTGATGACAAACTGTAACCTAACTGTGCATATACTACAGGGGCAACCTACCGCCCTTTTGACAAACCCCACATCCTTTGAACTCCGTAAAAACACGCTTTACACAGTTATTTTCAACTGACATTTTATTTTACAACATGGCCTGTTTTGTTCCCAAAACACGCTCTAACTGTGAGTGTTTTTTCTTGGTAAGATTTTGTAATTTGCTGAACGAAGGAGACGTTCAAAATTTTGCATTAAACATTTATCTGGTGGTTTGATGACTTATCTAAAACGCTATTAGGGTCCTCCATACACAAACTACCGCTAATTTCTTTAATTTTACAATTCACATCATCTAAAGACCAGGACACGCAGGCATGATGCCTCTGACCGGGGGCATCTATGGCGCACCCAGGACAATCCTCATTTTGTTTCTCTCTCGGGCAGTGCTTGATGATTCTGTGCACAGCCGCTCGCACAATTGCATGCATCACGGTTTTATGGTTATGAACTCGCACCGGCGTAATACCGAATTTCTCCCTCAACTTTAAATAGTACAGGCCTATAGAATAAGCGTCCCCCGCTGTTTTGGCATTTTGTGGAGCATCTGGTTTTGTGTCTGGGCAAAAACAGATCGGGCCCAAACCGTTCGGTCCTTCGGAGCTGTCGGTGTCCAAAACCTCCAAGTCCTCTGAAGAACTATCGTTCAGCTGCTGAAAAATTGACAGTAAGAAATGCGTGTAAGGCATCTTTGTACTTTTTCATAATATGATTTTAAAACCTTTTACACCGTGTATCAAGAGAGCCCTTCCGCATGCAGCTTTTAAAAACAACAAACAACAACTGAAATATGTCTCTGTGCAGGCTTGATCCAAAAGTCTCTAGCCAACCGAGCATCGGTCCCTGCCAAACCACCCCTTTGAATGTTCTTACATACAACGTACCTGTGCCTCGTCTCCGTACAGGCCTTCGTTTGATTCGTTTGGGTTCTCCTGGCCAGGGGCCAGAGTCTCAAACAAATCATGGCACAGCAGTCTGGCCTTGTGTTTCTCCACTGCGTTATTCCTGCGGGTACAGGCATCGTTAGTTATCCTTGTTTCCCCGCTCCCATGACCCGTCTCAAACTCTGTTTGCCACAATGGTGTGTTTGTTTCTTCAGGTCCCATAGCAGCGACCGTATAACCTCTCTTCGTGAAAAGCTTGACTGCTGGTGTTGGCCAAGGCCTTCGAGGTGCAGCCATCTTTCATCAACAGACCCATTTAAATAGAAGCTCCTCCTTACAACGACTGCCCTAAACTATTGGCTAAGAGTATCGTGTGCCCTCCCTCCCTAAGTAAGGAGGAGCTTCTATTTAAACGGGTCTGATGATTAAAGATGGCTGCACCTTGAAAGCCCTGGCCAACACCTGCAGTCAACACCCTGGCCACCCCACTAGCTCCTGAGGCCCAGTCTGTGACCCCCCCCAGCAGCCCTGGGTGCCCCACTCTGCCCTAACCTGGCTCTGCGGCAGGTGCTGTGATGAACTTCTGCTCCTGGGGGAATTCTGCAGCACGGGGCAGGCAGAGAATTTTTTCCCACACAGAAAATACATTCTGCCCCAGAAGTGCTGCAGTTCCGCCTTTTGCCCACCAGGGGCCGCTGTAGCACCAGAACAGCGGCTGTGTTCATGCTGCTGGCTGCTCTGGCACCACAGCGGCCTCTGGTGAGTGAAAGGCGGAACTGCAGCACGTCTTGTGCAGAATGTATTTTCTGTGCAGAAAAAACAAAATTATGCAGGACAAATGAATTATGCATGTCCTAGGGTTGCCAACCCTCCGGGATTGGCCTGGAGTTTCCAGGAATTATAGATTAATCTTTAATTAAAGATTAAGTCATGTGATGAAATCTCCAGGAATACATCCAACCAAAATTGGCAACCCTAGCGTGTCCACAGATGCGTAGAATTGCCCCAGGAGTAACAGACTGTGGATGCAGTGAGGTGTCTGTTAGCCCCGGCGCTGTCCCTGAGGCTGGGCACTAAGGGCAGGTTACAGGCACACAGGGAGGAGTTTGTGTATCCCCATCTCACTCCTGTTTTTGTGTGAACACAGAGCTCCCTGTGCCCGGACCCTCCATATCCGTCAGCCCCAGGGGGGTGATTGCCCTGGGAGAGCCGTCACCATCCGCTGATAGTATTGGTGCGAGGCCAGAAGGTTATTTCTGTATAAAGATGGTTTCCGAATATGGGAGCTGGATGCTGCTGGGAATGGGGGTGAATTCACCATCCCCAGTGCTAGATCGGAGGACACAGGTTCTACAGCTGCTGATCTGACTCCAGATTACAGCTGCCCAATGGTCGGATCCCAGTAATTACGTGCAGATTGTTGTAGCAGTGTGGGGTCTGGCGTGGCATCCCCACTCCCAGCCCTACAGCCTGCCAGATGCACAGAGGCTCTCTGGGCGAATGGGATGTTCGGAGCCAGGCTCTACCCTGAGCTCTGGGCCCAGCAGAGGGGACACCCAGCCGTGAATCAGGGACAGAGTCACTGGGGGGTTCCCCAGCCACTGGAGATTGGGGGATGAGGGAGGGGGGATTCCTGTCCCCAGGGGACCTTGGGGTGTCACTTAAACTGCCTCTGCCTCCATTTCCCCGTGTATGAACAGGTATAATCATTGTTCCTGCACCTTGTGTTTGGTAAGATAGTCAGGGCTTGGCTTTAGGGTAGGGGCTTTTTCTCACTGTGTCTGTGCAGCACCCAGCACCTCTGAATCCCAGCCCCCTCCTGATCTAACCACTAGACCCCACTCCCCTCCCAGAGCCGGGGATAGAACCCAGGCGTCCTGGATCCCAGCCTGGGGGGCCCATTAAGTAGATAGACGGGTACAGAGAGATGCTCTGGATTTAGATCCTCGGACAGTTTTAGTCGTAGCTCCCAGGAATCTCTGGGATCTCAGAGCGGTTCCTCTGGCTGGGTTTTCTCCCAGGGGCCCCGTCTCTTGGACCATGCAGTGAGGACGGGACGCAGTGACTGTGCCGGGGTCTGTCTCATGACCTGTCTCCTTCTCACTGCAGAGACCTACTACCCCAAACCCTCCATCTCCCTAAGCCCCAGCAGGGGGGTCGACTTGGGGTTAGCCGTGACTGTGTTGGGGTCGGCACCAGAACATGACGTTCCTTCTGTACAAAGATGGAAACCCAAACACACAGCAGGACACAGCCAGCTGGGGATGTGACTGAATTTCCCATTCGCAACGTGAGCCGGAGAGACACAGGGAGCTACAGCTGCCGTTATAGCATCAAATCGGACCCGCCCGTCTGGTTAGAGCCCAGTGACCCTGTGGAGCTGGTGGTAGCAGGTGACGGGCCTGGCTCAGTGTCCCCGCTCACAGCCCCACACCCAACCAGCCTCTGTGGGGGTCTCTGTGCTGATGGGATGCTCAGATCCAGGCTCTGCCCTGATCCCTGGGGCCCACTGGAGGGGGGGCGTTCCCCAGACAGGGGAAAGCAGCAGGCGCTGGAGTTTCAGGGCTGAGGGAAGGGGGAGTCCAGCCCCCAGAGAGAGCTGCAGAAAAGGGGGCCTTTCCCAGGAGCAAACTTCCCCAGGTGCCCCTGTTCTGGGGATGCACAGAGGAGTGGGGTAGAGTGGCTCCTGAGTTGGCATCATCCCCAGCGCTGGGTCGGGTACATCAGCTGATTGGTATTTATGGGTCACATAGATCTCTGCTCTGGGTCGTGGTTCTGTTTGGACCAGCACTGGAGAGATCTCACCCCTGGGGCAGTGGATGGGGAGAGATTGGAGCTCCCCGGGGGCGGGGAGAGGTAGATGGAGAGCAGTCCCAGGCTGGGGCAGTAAGGGGAGCAGGGTGCAGCCCTCCTGGCTGGTGGGAGTGGGTTGCTCTGGGTACCCCAGTTCCGGGGGGATGGGATACAGGAACTCGGTGCAGCCTGTGGGATCCCGGCGGGGGGAAGCTGTGAGACCCCAGAGACTGGGCCGAGGTCAGTGTCTCACCCTTTGTCTCCTTCTGAGAGCAGAGATGTACCCCAAACCCACCATCTCCCTCAGCCCCAGCAGGTTGTCCGCCCTAGGGCAGGATGTCACCGTTCGGTGTCGGGCTGGTCGCCGGAATGCCAGCTTCTCTCTGTTTAAGGTCGGGGATCGGACCCCATTGGGACACGCAGAGTCTGCTGGGGTTGCGGGGGAATTTCTCATCCGCAGTGTGAGACGGGGAGATGGAGGGAGCTACACCTGCTATTATCACTATGAAACAGATCCCTTCGCCTGGTCAGAGCCCACCGACCCCGTGGAGCTGGTGGTAGCAGGTGAGGGGCCTGGTTCAGTGTCCAGAGCCCCACGTTCAGCCGGACCCTTGGGGGGACTCAGCGCAGATGGGACACTCAGAGCCAGGCTCTGCCCTGAGACCTGGGCCCAGCAGAGGGGACACCTAGATGCAGAGTTGGAACAGAGTCACTAGGGGGTCCCCAGCCAGGGAAGAGCAGCAGCCCCTGGAGGTTCGGCGCTGACGGGGGGGACCCCGGCCCTAGGGGGAGTTGCAGATCAAGGAGCCTTTCCCAGGGGGATGCTCCCCCAGGCGGCCCCTGTTCAGGGGATGCACAGAACAGTCAAGGCCCAGGGGCTGCCCAACCCATACCGTCCCAGCCATATAAATCCCACACACACACGGGAAGGACCCTGACGATCGATGCTGACTCTCAGGTGGGGAAGGAGGGATCGCTGACGGACACAGTTCTGTTCCCGCAGGGGGAAATGACCCGACCCAGCCTGGAGCGGCGCTGGCTCCTGGACTGGGACCAGGTACCTGGGCCGGGGGGAAATCTATAGAGTCACAGATAATGGGGCATCTTCCCCCAGTGGTTGCCCAGGTAGCAGGACGGAGGCTGTTCTCAGGGGCAGTGATTCCCCCCCAAACTCGCCAATGGATTTGGGAGGGGAGAGAAGCCTCCTGCTTCAAACACAAACCCACCTCTAATGGGGTGGCTGGAGGCTTCCTCTGGGGGCAGCTGGGCCCATCAGTCGCCATGGAGCAGTCGGGGGGGACTGGGACTGGGACTTCCTGTGAAGCAGCCTGAGTCAGCCAGCATGGGAGGTGGGATGCCGGGCTAGATGGGCCCATTGGCCTCAGTCAGTGTGGCCAGGCCTGGCTGGTGCCATGGTACCACGCTGGGGAATTGGGGTCGGGCCTGACTGCCAGGGGAGAGCGCCCCCTACTGAGCCCCCTGCAGCGCAGTGCCCCTAGCACCTAAATCCCCCAAATCTTGCTTGCTCTGACCCCACTTGATTGACCCCTCCTGCCCGCCCTTCATCATCATCATCATCTGGTGTTTAGGGCAGTGACGAAGCTCCTCCACTCCTGTCTGTTTCTGGCAAGTCTTTCAATGGTTCCCCAGCTGTGCCCCAGGTTTTTCAGCTCGACTTCCGCAGCTCTTCGCCATGTTGTTTTTGGGCAGCCTCGTTTTCACTTGACTTCAGGTGTCCATCTGATTGCTACTGTGGTGATGGAATCAGTTTCCATCCGAAGCACACGACCGATCATCTCCAACGCCTCCTGGCAATGACCCTGCTCAGATCCTCTTGGCTGCACTGTGTCAATAGATCTTGGTTTGAGATTGTTCTGGGCCAAAAGATACGGAGGAGTTTTCTGAGGCAGGTTGTATGGAATGAAGCCAGTTTGGCCATGTCAGACTTTCTCATTCCCCAGCATTCTGCACTATAAAGTAGTGTTAGAATCATAGAATATCAGGGTTGGAAGGGACCTCAGGAGATCATCTAGTCCAGCCCCCTGCTCAAAGCAGGACCAATTCCCAACTAAAACATCCCAGCCAGGGCTTTGTCAAGCCTGACCTTAAAAACCTCTAAGGAAGGAGATTCCACCACCTCCCTAGGTAACCCATTCCAGTGCTTCACCACCCTCCTAGTGAAAAAGTTTTTCCTGATATCCAACCTAAACCTCCCACACTGCAACTTGAGACCATTACTCCTTGTTCTGTCATCAGGTACCACTGAGAACAGTCTAGATCCATCCTCTTTGGAACCTCCCTTCAGGTAGCTGAAGGCTGCTATCAAATCCCCCCTCATTCTTCTCTTCTGAAGACTAAACAATCCCAGTTCCCTCAGCCTCTCCTTATAACTCATATGCTCCAGCCCCCTAATCATTTTTGTTGCCCTCCGCTGGACTCTTTCCAATTTTTCCATATCCTTTTTTGTAGTGTGGGGCCCAAAACTGGACACAGTACTCCAGATGAGGCCTCACCAATGCCGAATAAAGGGGAATGATCACATCCCTCGATCTGCTGGCAATGCCCCTACTTATACAGCCCCAAATGCCGTTAGCCTTCTTGGCAACAAGAGCACACTGTTGACTCATATCCAGCTTCTCATCTATTGAAACCCCTAGGTTATTTTTGCTAGCCATTCGGTCCCTAGTCTGTAGCAGTGAATGGGATTCTTCCGTCCTAAGTGCAGGACTCTGCACTTGTCCTTGTTGAACCTCATCAGATTTCTTTTGGCCCAATCCTCTAATTTGTCTAGGTCCCTCTGTATCCTATCCCTACCCTCTAGCATATCTACCAGTCCTCCCAGTTTAGTGTCATCTGCAAACTTGCTGAGGGTGCAGTCCACGCCATCCTCCAGATCAATAATGAAGATATTGAACAAAACCGGCCCCAGGACCGACCCTTGGGGCACTCCGATTGATACCGGCTGCCAACTAGACATGGAGCCATTGATCACTACCCGTTGAGCCCGACGATCTAGCCAGCTTTCTATCCACCTTACAGTCCATTCATCCAGCCCATACTTCTTTAACTTGCTGGCAAGAATACTGTGGAAGACCGTATCAAAAGCTTTGCTAAAGTCAAGGAATAACACATCCACTGCTTTCCCCGCATCCACAGAGCCAGTTATCTCGTCATAGAAGGCAATTAGGTTAGTCAGGCACGACTTCCCCTTCGTGAATCCATGCTGACTGTTCCTGATCACTTTCCTCTCCTCTAAGTGTTTCATAATTGATTCCTTGAGGACCTTCTCCATGATTTTTCCAGGGACTGAGGTGAGGCTGACTGGCCCTTAGTTCCCCGGATCCTCCTTCTTCCCTTTTTTAAAGATGGGCACTACATTAGCCTTTTTCCAGTCATCCGGGACCTCCCCCGATCGCCATGAGTTTTCAAAGATAATGGCCAATGGCTCTGCAATCACATCTGCCACCTCCTTTAGCACCCTCGGATGCAGCGCATCCGGGCCCATGGACTTGTGCTCATCCAGTTTTTCTAAATAGTCCCGAACCACTTCTTTCTCCACAGAGGGCTGGTCACCTTCTCCCCATGCTGTACTGCCCAGTGCAGCNAGGGGCCCACACTTTCCTTGTCTTTCTTCTTGTTGCTAACATACCTGAAGAAACCCTTCTTGTTACTCTGAGGGGAGTGGGGGCTGGTGGGTTAGAGCAGGGGAGGGGGGGCTGGGAGCCAGGACTCCTGGGTTCTCTCCCCAGCTCTGTCCCTGATTTTCTGTTGCTTTGGGCACCCATCACTTCCCTCCCCCTCTGCCTCCCTCTCCCCACTCCTGGCCCCATCTCACCCCAGTCCCTTGTCCCCTCCACTGGCAGGTTCCCCGTCCTCAGGCCTGACCCCTGCGCCCCCAGTGGGGGAGTGAGGGGAGGGGGCAGGACTGCGCATCCATGGGGTGCCTGCCCCCTGGGTGTTTCCGGCCTCAACCCCAGTGCCTGGGCCCTGCCTCCGCTCCCTCCGGCCATGGAAAATGTGAGCGTGTTTCCCCGGCAGCTGTTTGCCGTGGAGCCGGGCCAGCCCCAGAGTGGAAGGGCAGGCGGGGGTCAGAGAACGGCCATGCTTCAGCAGCATCTGAGGCAGCCCCAGCCCGCCTGCTCCCATGGGGGGGCAGAAGGGGACCCCACAGCAGATGTTGGGGAAGCTCCCCAGCCCGGCCCTTCCCCATGGCTGGACCCGAGGATGGGGTCGTGCCCCCCTTCCCTGAGTGACACACAAACATTGCGGGGGAGGGGGAGTTGAAAGTATGCAGCTCTGATAAATCTTGAGTTTGGTGTGGGTGTTGTATTTTGATGGTTTCTAGACTGTATTTAAGCTCCTGAAGGTGTTCCTGGCTTTACTGATTTTGTTCCAGATGTTCTGGCTTGTTCCACCGTCCTGGCTGATGGTGCTGCCCAAGTATGTGAATGTTTCTACATTGGTGAGAACATAATCCTCTAGCCGTACTGGTGATGGTGAGACAATATTAAAGATCATGATATCTGTCTTATTGTGGTTGATTTTCAGTCCAATTTGCTGGCTGAATGCACTGAGTCAAATTGGGTTTTTTTGTATTCACAAGAAGGGGTGAACATAGGCTCAGGGCTAAGAGTGTGTATGTTTTTGTTGGTTTGCGTTAAAGATCTGTAACTCTTGTAGGTTTTAAGTCTATAAATTACTATGGTTTTTAGACCTGCAAAGCCTGGGTTTCTTACTTGATCTGCCACAAGCATTTAAACTATAAACCACAATGCCTATGGAGATGGAAATCTGGGCAGCCATGACTGGGGACGCTTTCAGGGCCTAGTTGGGCTGCAGAGTGCCACTTCCCAAGGAAGGAGGCCAGATAGAAGATCTGCATCCAGGAGTGTGCATGTGAGGCCCAAAGCTAAAAACAGTGTTTGGATTCTGCCCAGACCTCGCCAGCTTGGAATCACATGGTTTCCAATTACAAAATTGGTGACAATCCACTGGGGGACTCAGGGAGGTTTGTAATAACATCTACAAGAAAAAAAATCTTCTGTGACAGAGCAGA
>NW_023260516.1:973698-989303 GCF_013100865.1 Trachemys scripta elegans
AGCAAGAGGCTCTTCCGATCTCAGAGCCTCTTGCTTAGGGGTTAGATTGGTCGGGGGTTCTGGGGGGGCTGTCGGGAGAAGGGGGTGTAGAGAGCGGTAGGGGCAGGCAAGGGACAGGGAACGGGGGGGTTAGATTGGTCGGGGGTTCTGGGGGGGCTGTCGGGAGAAGGGCGTGTAGAGAGCGGTTGGGGCCGTCAGGGGACAGGGAGCAGGGAGGCTTAGATAGGGGGTGGGGTCCTGGGGGCAGTTAGGGTGGGGGGTCTCAGGAGGGGGCAGTCAGGGGACAGGTAGGGGGTAGGAGGATTCTGAGGGGGGGGGGGGCTGGGGCAGGGCTAGGGTGGCACCCCGTGTCCTCTTTTTTGATTGTTGAAATATGGTAACCCTAGATATAGCACCAAATCAGACCCACCTCTCTGGTCAGAGCCCAGCTAGCAGGTGAGGGGCCTGGCTCAGCGTCCCCACTTGCAGCTCCCCGCCCAGCCAGTCTCTGTAGGGATCTCTGTGCTTTTGGGACGCTCAGAGTCAGGCTCTCCCCTGAGCCCTGGAGCCCACTGGGGGGGGGGGTTCCCCAGCCAAGGGGGAGCAGCAGCTGCTGGAGGTTCAGGGCTGAGGGAGGGGGGATCCCTGCCCCCAGGGGGAGCTGCACAGCAGGGGGCCTGTAGTAAGAGGAGGCCCTGAAACATAAACCCTTATCAGAGGCCCAGTATGAGGCCTGAGGCCTGAACTAAAGTAATGGTCAAGACTTCGCTAACATAAAGCAAAGCTAAGCTGTGAGCCAGAGGCAGGCCCGGCTCACAGAAGCTGGCAAGGAAAGGGCTGATGCTGCAAGAAGAGACATACCTAAAAGGTACTGGACACCCGATATCAGAACATTCGCACACTTGTACACTCCACACACAACAAGGAACAGGCCGACCCATCCCAATGACAGGGCCAAAAGGGTAATATGATGGGTAGAGTTGTTTTGTTCAAACCAACATGTACAAGGGGAGAGGCGGCACCTTGCTACGCAGAGGGGTTGCGCCTCAATACGTCAGGAGTGATGTGTAACTTGTTTGTACCTGTGTATAAAAATGCATCCCAGGGGCAGTGTCTTTGTCCAGCCTAGGTGGCAGTGGAAAGTCCCGCCACTGACTGAGTGGAGTCCATTGCCAGGGGGCACATATTCGTAGTACGTCCTCTAGAGTAAAGTCTAGAGGGAACTATCACTGTGCTTCATTTGACAATAAACCTGGCCGACGTGCCTTCGTACCTTACTAGAGTCTGTGGTCTTTGGGGGTTCTCTTGGGATCTGCTGTGTCAGCGATCTGCGGAGAGCTGGGGCAGCACACAGGGGGAACACACGCACACAGCCGATTGATATCAACATTGAACAGAGCAGAGCACCACACCGGGAGCATCTGACAACAGGGCCTTTTCAGGGGGATGCTCCCCAGGCTGACCCCACTCTGGGTACGCACAGAGGAGTCGGGGTCGAGGGGCTCCGGAGTTGGCATCGTCCCCAGCGCTGGCTCGGATACATCAGCTGATCGGTACTTACGGGTCACGTAGATCTCTACTTTGGGTCGTGGTTCTGTTTCGACCAGCAGTGGTGAGATCTCACCCCTAGGGCAGCGGGTGGGGAGAGATTGGAGCTCCCCCGGGGCGGGGGGGAGAGTTCGGTGGGGAGCAGTCCCAGGCTGGGGCAGTCAGGGGAGCAGAGCGCACCCCTCCTGGCTGGAGGGGGCGGGTTGCTCTGGGTAGCCCAGTTCCGGGGGGCTGGGATACAGGAGCTCGGTGCAAACTGTGGGATCCCATCAGGGGAAGCTGTGAGACCCCAGGCACTTGGCCAGGGTTGGTGTCTCCCCCTCTGTCTGCTTCTGAGTGCAGAGATGTACCCCAAACCCGCCATCTCCCTGAGCCCCGGCAGGGTGACCGCCCTGGGGCAGGATGTCACCGTTCGGTGTTGGGCTGGTCTCTGGGACGCCAGGTTCTCTCTGTTTAAGGTCGAGGATTGGACACCGCTGAGATGGGTGGGGCTGGGGGGAATTTCTCATCCACAGCGTGAGTCAGGGAGATGGAGGGAGCTACACCTGCTATTATCACTATGCAAGATCCCTTCGCCTAGTCGAAGCCCAGTGACCCCGAGGAGCTGGTGGTAGCGGGTGAGGGGCCCGGCTCGGTGTCCAGAGCCCCACGCTCAGTCGGACCTCGGGGGGACTCTGTGCTAATGGGGGGACGCTCAGAGCCAGGCTCTGCCCTGAGCCCAGCAGAGGGGACGCCAAGCCGGGGAGTTGGGACGGAGTCACTGGGAGTCTCCAGCCAGGGAGGAGCAGCAGACGCTGGAGGTTCAGGTCTGAGGGAGGGGGGACCCCGGCCCTAGGGGAAGCAGCAGAGCAGGGGCATTTCCCAGGCGGATGTTCCCCCAGGCTGTCCCTGTTCAGGGGACTCACAGAGGAGTCGGGGCCGAGGGGCTGCCCAGCCGGCACCAGCCCAGCCACATAAATCCCCCCCACACACACCAGGGAAGGACCCTGATGATCGATGCTGAGTGGGGGGGAAGGGGGGATCGTTGATGGACGCTGCTTCTATACCTGCAGGGGGAACCGACCCGATCCAGCCTGGAGCGGTGCCGGCTCCCACCTGCCCGGGAAGCCCGGGGCCAGGTACTCGGGCTGGGGGAAATCTACTGAGTCACAGATTATGGGGCAGCTTTCCCCAGTGGTTGCCCAGGGAGCGGGATGGAGGCTGTTCTCAGGGGCAGTGACTCTCCTCCAAACTCACCGATGGATTTAGGAGGGGAGAGAAGCCTCCTGCTTCGGACACGAACCCACCTCTAATGGGGTGGCCGGAGGCTTCCACTGGGGGCAGCTGGGCCCATCAGTCCCCATGTGGGGACTGGGACCGGGCCGCCCCGCGAAGCAGCCATAGGCAGCCAGCATGGGAGGTGGGATGCTGGGCTAGATTGGCCTGTGGCCTCAGTCAGTGTGGCCAGGCCTGGCTGGTGCCATGGTACTGTGAGGGGGAGCGGTGGAGGAGGGTAAATGATTACTCAGGCAGCACCCCCTAGTGCCACGCTGGGGCATTGGGGCCAGGCCTGACGGCCAGGGGAGAGTGCCCCCTACTGAGACCCCTACAGCCCAGCGCCCCCTAGCACCTAAATCCCCCAAATCTTGCTTGCTCTGACCCCACTTGAATGACCCCTCCTGCCCACCCTTCATCATCATCATCATGTTCCTATTTCGCCTCTGATGTTTGGGGCAGTGACGAAGCTCCTCCACTCCTGTCTGTTTCTGACAAGTCTTTCAATGGTTCCCCAGCCGTGCCCAGGTTATTCAGCTCGACTTCCTCAGCTCTTCGCCATGTTGTTTTCGGGAGGCCTCGTTTTCGCTTGACTTCAGGTGTCCATCTGATTGCTACTCTGGTGATGGAATCAGTTTCCATCTGAAGCACACGACCGATCCATCTCCAACACCTCCTGGTAATCACCCTGCTCAGATCCTCTTGGCTGCACTGTGTCAATAGATCTTAGTTTGAGATTGTTTGGGGCCAAAAGATACAGAGGAGTTTTCTGAGGCAGGTTGTATGGAATGAAGCCAGTTTGGACGTGTCAGACTTTCTCATTCCCCAGCATTCTGCACTATAAAGTAACGTTGAAAGTATACGGCTCTGATAAATCTTGAGTTTGGTGTGGGTGTTGTATTTTGATGGTTTCCAGACTGTATTTAAGCTCCTGAAGGTGTTCCTGGCTTTACTGATTCTGTCCCAGATGTCCTGGCTTGTTCCACCGTCCTGGCTGATGGTGCTGCCCAAGTATGTGAATGTTTCTACACTGGTGAGAACATAATCCTCTATCCGTACTGGTGATGGTCAGGCTATATTAAATGTCATGATATCTGTCTTATTGCGGTTGATTTTCAATTCAATTTGCTGGCTGAATCCGTTGAGTTGAGTTGTTTTTTCTTGTATGTGGTGTTGAGTATGTGATAGGAGAACGACATCATCTGCGAAGTCCAGGTCTTCAAGGGATGAGAAGAGTGTCCATTTCATGCCTCTTGGCATGTCTTGTGTTGTACGCCGCATTACCCAGTCGACGGCAATGCTGAAGAGGATTGCAGACATGACACATCCCTGACGTACTTCTGCTTTGACTTCAAAACTGAGCTCACTGTGATCAACACTGCATGTGAAGTTGAAATAGAAGCTTTTGATGACGTTGATGATACGGAAAGGAATTCCACATGCCTGCAGAATGCGCCATAGGCTGGTCCTGTGAATGCTATCAACAGCCTTCTCACAGTCTATGAAACGTATGTCGAGTTGCTGTTGCTATTCTAAGCACTGTTCTACTATGTTTTGTAGAGTGAAGATCTGGTCTGTGCATCCACACGCCCTTTCCGAAAACCAGCTTGCTCTTTTCTGAGAACGCTATCAACTGCCTCTGATGTACGCTGGACTAGGATCTTACACAACACTTTGCTCGGCACAGATAAAAGTGTGATACCACACCAGTTATTACAGTCACTGAGAGTTCCTTTCTTTGGTATCTTCACTAACTATAACCCCATTGGTCCACGCATCTGGCACTTTTCCCCTTTCCCAGACTGATGTAAACAGAGGGGCCAGGATAGAAGCTCCTAATTTAGGATTTACCTTGAACAATTCTGCATTCAAGTTATCCTTGCCAGGAGCTTTCCCATTTTTAAAGGATTTGATGGCTTGAACGATCTCTTCCTTAGTTGGGGAGTCTGTGTTCATATCAAGCTCTTCTTCTGCCTCCTGGATGTTTGCTCCCTCTTCAGGTGGCTCCCTGTTCAGCAATTCTTTGAAATGCTCTGCCCAGCGCATTTCTTGTTCCTTTTTTGCTTGTTAGTAGGTGTCCTTGTTTGCTCCGGATGAGAGTGTTGGTTGGTGTTTGCCGTTTAGAACTGATAAACGGCGTCATTTTGTAGACGGTTCCTTGTTCACCACGAGCAGCTGCATCCTCTGCTTGTGTTGTCAGATTATCTGCTCACCCTTATCGCCGGTAAAAAATGGGAGCACTATGCCCCCCCGAGCCTCCTGTTCCAGTGCTCTCGGACAGAGGGATAGATTAGATTAGATAGAGGGGGTGGATGCGCAAACAGGGCTGTCGTGTTTTTCTGCTCTGGGGGGAAGAAAGGGGCTGGGGTCCCCCTAGCTGTCCACCTAGTTGGATGGAGACCTCCCTGCCACACCCCCTGGAACAGCTGCTGACACCCCCATCCTCACAACGGGGGAAACCAGGCATCCCCCAACCAGGCAGCTTCCATTGTCCACCACTGTCCTGTCCCCCTCAGCCCCCACCCCCCAATGTTCCCCCACATTCTCCCACCCCTGTATTCCCCTGCCCCCTACTGCCCCTCCTAGCCCAGGTAGGCACCATATCCTTGAGGGCAGCCTGGTGCCACGCCCACTGTGGACACTGGGAGATGGTGGCCATCTTAACTGATAGTGGGGGATGGGCATTTGAGGGAAAACAGGGCAGGGGATGGGGGAGTGAGGAGGGAGGGGCCATGGAGGGGGCAGGGTGTGAGGGGGGCAGGCTCGGGGGGATTCGAAGGGGGATAGGCCAGGGGGCAGGATGGGAGACTGGGGGGGCAGGCTGGGGTGGGGGGTGTTAGTTGTGGGTGACAGGCTGGGGAGTGACTCTGCTAGGCAGCGATTCTGCTGCTCGTCCCCCTCCTGCTCCACAGGGCTGAGAGCAGCTATGAGGGGAGGCTCCTGGGCAGTTGGGGGTGTCACGGACTCACAGATCGTGCCCACTCTTGGCCCCGAGCAGTCCGTGGGGGGGGTGCCCCTTTCAGTGCAACAGCCCTTCTCGGGGGTCCACTCTATCTTGGGGTCAGGCCCCTCCACCTCCTGGAGCCGCACCGCTCTGAGCCTTAGCACGTCTGTCTCTGCCATGGGCCCCCTCAGGGAGTCCCCTCGCTCTGGACCCCCCGGGCCTCCACCCCTGAAGGGGTTGATGCAACCCTGTTCTCTAGACCGGAGTGACTCTCAGCCAGCGTAAAACAGGAGGGTTTATTGAGAGTTGAACACAGCACAGGAAACTCTCAGGGCCTCAGGCCTGGCCTCCCTCAGCCCAGCACATCCCAGTCTCTCTGCATCCAGGTGGACTCTGCCTGCTCCCCCTCTCCAGCCTCGAGCCCCCCTGCTTCCCAGCTGGGCATCCGAGATCCCCGGCCCCAAGCCTGCCTCTGTCCATTGTCTTCTCTCCTGGTAAACAGGGTTGTAAACTGGGGCCTCCTCTCCTGCTTCTGTCCTCTGGCTGGAACCGGCTGGTTAGGTCACTGGGTCCTCACTCTGCAGCCCATTGTCCTCCCACTGGCCAGAACCGGCTGCAACTCCTGAGCTGGGTCTCTGGGTCGGGGTCTTAGGTCACCGGACACTGGGGTATCCGTCCTCCAGGCAATTGGCTGGGGTCCCAAGTTCCCTCTCCGGTCCTCTGTACCAACAAACTCCCTCTCCCCTCACCTCGTTACACCAGTAACCCCCAGGGAAACTGAGTCCCACCCCCTCTGCATGCAAACCATTGAAACCCCACAGAAAACAAGAAAATCCCCCACTTCGTCAAATGGGGGCAGCTGGTGAGCAGGGGGGTGGGGGATTTAAGAAGCCTATTGGGACCATCTGGCCGGGCTCCTGAACCATCTTCTAATGCTGCCTCCACGTCGTGGTGCCCCCGGCGTTCCCCAGCGCTGTGTGAGAACGGACAGGCGACAGCGCGACCATCACACCCGGGTTCTGGCTCCCAGCCCCCTGCTCTAACCCCTGGACCCCACTCCCCTCCCAGAACCGGGAATAGAGCCCCCTGACCCCCAGCTTTCTCCTGCCCTCTAGCCAATGGCGTATAAACAAAGCCTGTGTCACCTCCCTCTCTAGGGGCCTGGCCACATAACCACTGACAGTGTCTCCTCCAGCTTGGGGGCAGGGTCTCTGCGGGGGCATTAGAAGGTCCCTGGGTCTCTCCAGGCTGGTGACCCGTTGGGGGCCCGGGATGGAATTTCTCTTTCTCTGATTTTCTTTTGAACCTGGTTGATTTAATTCAGATGCTGAGAAAAGTCCCTTAGAACCAGGCGTTACAGTGTAAACCCGTCATCACCGCTCAGCTATGCCGCAGCAAACCCAGGTGTTCCCCTTCGCACCCGCTCCTCACACGGTGCCACGGCTCATGTCACAGGTGGGCAGGTTGGCAGGCTGAGAGGGAAGGCTGCAGAGTCAAACCCTCCAGCACCAGGAAATACCCCAGTAACCGTTTCTGAACAACCTTAACTCTGCCCCTTCATGCAGCTCCATTACGACGCCAGCTTTTAATTGCATGATCATGTATTAACTTTACTGAAATGGGTCACCAGCCGGGCTTGAATCCAGAATGAAAAGGAGATGGAATTTTCATGGAAATCATGGTCAGTGGAAGGTCGAAGACCAGACCCGGTGGTTGCCTGGCTCTCAGTCTGATGCATCTTCCTCAAGGCTGCAGGGTACATTGAGGTGACCTGTACCCCCTCTGCAAAGCACACGGACAAGCTGGGAGCTGCATGATGCTTGGCCAGGCTGACAGTCCCTGGGTTTCTTGGATTTTGCAAAGCCCTCTGCTTACTCTGATCACAGTAGATTTCGCCTGAAGTCTAGAGACAATGTGTGATGGAGGCAGGAAGAGATGAGACTTTATCAACTTCCTGCAGCTGGAGCCACCAGCTGAGTTCCTCATTTGGGGCTCGGTGGAGCTGGGCACCGGGGTGTTGGAGGAAGCACTGAGGGCCCCTCGCTGCTCCCATCATGACAGCTGCTCTCATGATCCTCTTCCTTGGTGAGTATTGGAGACAGACAGGGCTTGTGTCCATGGGGGGCGGGGGGGCAGGATCTGAGACCAGGGCGTGTGTCCATGGGGTGGAGAATTGAGACTAGAGTGTCTGTCCATGATTGGGGTCTGAGACCAGGGTGTTCATACATGGGGCTGGAGAATGTGAGACCAGGGAGCATGTCTATGGGGTAGGGGGCAGGGAATCTGAGACTAGGCCATGTGCCCATGGGGGGTGAATCTGAGACCAGAGTGTAGCATCCAGTCACCCTGGGATCTGCTCCCTAACAAGCCGTCTCCTCTCCAGGCTGCTGGCTGGCCGGGCAGAGCAGGGTGTCGGGAGGTGAGTATCTGTGGGGCAGGGGAAACTTTAGTGTTCAGGATGGGGTGGAGTAGGGGGAGAGGAAAAGAGGAGCTGAGTCCTGAACCCTTACCCCCAAAATCAGTTCAATCTCCTTGTCTTGATCCCAGGGGGCTGAGATCAGAACCCAGCCCTGCCCCCTGTGTCATTGGGGGTGACTCCTGATTGATCCGGGGGTGTGGAAGGGTGACCAGACCTCCTGTTTTTAAAGGGACAGTCCTGTGTTTAACCCTCCTGTAAGTGTCCCGACTTTCCTCTTAAAAAGAGGCAAATTGTCCCATCTTTTCTGTCCTCTCCCCATCAGTACTGGCTGGATCCCTGCTCGCCAGCCGCCTGCCCACCAAGGGTGAGTGGTGGGGTCCGGTGGCCGACGAAGGGGCTGGGTATGCAAGGCTGGTGGCGGGGCGAAGATGCAGCGTGTGGGACCAGCTGCTCCCCTGCTAGTTCTGGGATCCCGGGGGCGCTGAGCCGGCCCGAATCCCTGGGTCCCATCCTCTCCCCAGGGGAAGAGCCACCATTGCCGACTGGGAGATGGGGGGTCCCTGTATAACTAACCACAGACACCAGGGCTCCAGCTTTCACACCCCTGCGCCCCACTCCTGACAGACGCTGGTTCTATTCCCGCAGAGGGAACCAACCTGACTCAGCCGGGAACGGCGCCGGCTCCCACCCGCCCAGGCAGCACGGGGCCAGGTACCGAGTCTGGGGGCAGGAAATCGTCATCAACCCTCACAAAAACAGGTTTGTGCAGCCGAAGGAGCCGTCCCTTGGGGGAGCCATGAAGGGCTGGCTGGGTGGGATGGGGGCAGATTCCCACAGCAAATGCCCCATATCCCCCCCCCCCCCGCCAGCCTCATTTCATATGTGGGTGGAGGTGTCACTAGACAGATGCCAGTTGGCTTGGCGGGGGCAGGGCCTGGGAGAGCTTCCCCCCAATGTACAGCCCCAGCCCGGGGGCCCCACAGACCGGGGTTTTGTGCTGCTCACCGGCACCACAAACCCACCCCTTTGGGGCACAGCTCGGTGTGTATCCCCCTGGGAGAATAGGGCTGGGGACAGAGAGACGGGGATAATGATCCTGTGTATCCCATCTGTCTGCCTGAGTCTGCAGACAGCCCGGGGAAACGGCTCAGAAGCAGGGCTCCCCCTTTGCAGGGGTGCTGCCCAGCGGTGTGTCAACCCTGGAACCTACCAATCCAGATAGACACCGTGTTAACTCTTTAACCTACCAATTCCATGTGACACCGATAACTCTGGATCCTAATGATGGCCATTGCTACACCACCCGGGGTCTGACAACAGTACTCACTGTCCCAGGATTTCACCACCCCAGGAATTTCTCTCCATTGACCACCACTTTCCATGTCCACTGGGGGTCTGAGGGGCCTGATCCCAGGAGAGTACAAGCAGACATATATGCTGGGGGCAGTAGTGGGAGCCAGTCTGCCACCCCGCCCATCTGGCTAAACAGCTCTATGGCCTTGGGACCCAGAAAGGGGGCTAGATGCCGGAGACTTTCCACACGGCCAGCCTGGTTCCAATTGCCAGCCTTCCCAGAGGCTGCGAGACAGGCATCTGTATCTCCCCCGTCCTTAACCTGGGGCAGCAATTTAGTGTCGAGGTTCTCTGTGGAATTGGCACCCCAGGGTCCATCCCCACTCACCCCTGGACGGGTCCCTCTGCCTCTCAGCTCCGCCATCGCCAGTTCATCTCCTGCTGTTCTGCCTCCTGCCTTCCCTGTCTCTCCTGGTCCTCTGACTCCTTCAATCTCCGCTCCAATTCCATCCATCTCAGATCCACCCACCGGAGACCCCCTGCTGATCAGGGACATGGGTCTTGGGGATGCCCAGTTGCTCCCAGCCTCTCTCACTGACTCAGCTGGGTCAGGAACCGGCTCTTTAGAGTGATCGTCCTCTTCCAACTGAGCAATCAGCTGTGCCTTGGTGAGCTTTCCAACGCACAGCCGTCTCTCTGCACAGCTCTAAAATGTCCTTCTTCAGGAGATGGTTATAGGCCACAGAGCCGTCCCTAGGCCATCTCCACGCTGTTCCCAAGTGGTCACAGACTCAGGCCTGTGCTCTCTCAGCTCCTCACGGTCCCTGGGAGGAATCCCTTCAGTGCGTCAGCCCTTCAAGGGGGTCCACTCTTTCTCAGGGGTTAAGCCAGAGAGCCCTGAGCCTTGGGCCCTGGGCCCAGCAGAGGGGACGCCTAGATGGGGAGCGAGGACGGAGTCACTCAGGGGGTTCCCCAGCCTGGGGGCAGCAGCGGCCGATGGCTGGGTGCTTGGTTCCCTCCCTCCTCCGTCCCAGCCAATGCTTGTTTTCATCCCACAGAGGGAACTGACCCATCTGGGATCCAGCAGCCGGATTCCCCCATGACGAAACCAAAGGGAGAAGGTGAGTGGGAGAAAAGGAACAATTCATCCCCTAGGGAACAGGGCTCCCCGCTCAGGTGCCCACAGGGCCATTCGGGCTGTTTGGAGGGGGATGGTCCCTGCAGACAGAACTGATGGGCTGAATTCTTCTATAGAGAGGGTGATGGATAGATCCATGGGGATGGCCGGCCATGGGTCAGTGGGGATATGGGTCCTTGGGAACGTAGGGCAGTGGACAGATGGGAGCACGTCTGTGAGGATGGATAGAAAGATGAACTAGGACCTTGTCTACATGAAAACTGGACCCGAAATGACGAATCCTGTGTGGTTCCCAACCCCCACTGGTGATCTCAGAGCGAGTCTGGGCTCTCAGAATTTGCCCCCCCTGGTTTGATACAGCCCCATTTGGCAGACAAGCTCCCTTGTAGTTCTACAGACACAGGGACGTTCCTCCTCCAAAATAGGAACAACCGCACCCAGACCTGTTCCGCAGTGATTCCAGGTGTGAATGGCACCTGGCTGGGGCAGGGACCGTCTCTGTGTCGTGTGTCTGTACAGCTCCGAGCACACGGGGGAGCTGGCCCATGACAGGGGCTCCTGGTAATTAATATGAATCAGTAATGATTTTGGTTCCGGTTTCCGTGGAGCCAGGCAGGGGCTGTATCTGCGCTCAGGGTCTCGCTGGGTCGATCCTCCCATTCTGGGATCCCGGGGGCGCTGAGCCAGCCCGAATCCCTGGGTCCCGTCTCCTCCCCAGGGACGCCGGCTCAGCCCGGGGAAGAGCCGCCATTGCCAGTTGGGGGGAGGAGACGTTCCCTGTATAACTAACCACAGACCCCAGGGCTCCAGCTTTCTCCCCCGCCCGCCCAACAGACTCTGGTTCTATTCCTGCAGGGGCAACTAACTTGACTCAGCCAGGAATGACGCCGTCTCCCACCCAACCAGGCAGCGCGGGGCCAGGTACCGAGTCTGGGGGCAGGAAATCGCCATCAACCCCCCCAGAAACAAGTATGTGCAGTCCAAGTAGCTGCCCCTGGGGGGAGCCACAAAGGGCTGTCTGTTGTGGGACAGGGGCAGATCCCCACAGCGAATGCCCCCCAGACTCATTCCATATGCGTGGGGGGGTCACTGGACAGATGCCAGATTGGCTTGGTGGGGACAGGGCCTGGGAGAGCTTCCCCCCAACGCACAGCCCCACCCCGGGGGTCCCACAGACCGGGGCGATGGAGGGAGCTACAGCTGCCAATATAGCACCAAGTGGTTCCCGCCCGTCTGGTCGGAGCCAACCCCCTATCCCAGCACTGAGCCCCCGCCTGCACTCCGAACCCCTCGGCCCCACCCCCGCCACACATCACCTCTCTATGAACATAACAAAATTCATTCCCTACATGGATGTAAAAAATGAGAGGGAACACGGCCCTGCCCCCAGGGGGAGCTGCAGAGCAGGGGGGCTTTTGCCAGGGGAGGCTCCCCCGGGCTGCCACGGCTCTGGGGCTGCACAGAAGAGTTGGGGCCCAGGGACTGCCAAGTCAGCACCGCCCCCAGCCATGAAAATCCCCCTCCCCTCACACCCAGAATGACCTTGAGGATTGATGCTGAGTCGTGGGGGTGGGAATTGCTGAGTCGCTGTTTCAGCCCCTCCCCTCACCCTAACAGATGTTGGTTCTATTCCCGCAGCGGGAACCGACCCAGTCCAGCCTGGAGCGGTGCCGGCTCCCACCTGCCCGGACAGCGTGAACCCAGGTACTGGGGCTGGGGGGAATCTATTGAGTCACAGATTATGGGGCAGCTTCCCCCCAGTGGTTGCCCAGCAGGAGGGATGGAGGTTGTTCTCAGGGGCAGTGACCCCCCCCCCCCCCCGATGGATCTGGGAGGGGAGCAAAGTCTTCTGCTCAGACACGAACCTGCCGCTAACGGGGCAGCCGGAGGCTTCCTCTGAGGGAGCTGGGACCATCAGTGGCCCTGGTGGGGGGCTGTTCTGGAGCTCCCCATGAAGCAGTCAGGAGCAGCCAGCATGGGAGGTGGGATGCCGGGCTAGATGTGCCCATTGGCCTCAGCTGCTGTGGCCAGGCCAGGCTGGTGCCATGGTACTGTGAGGGGCAGTGGCGGGTGGGGGAGGGTAAATGATTACTCAGACAGCACCCCCTAGTGCTACGCTGGGGCGCTGGGGCCAGGCCTGCCTGCCAGGGGAGAGCGCCCCCTACTGAGACCCCTGCAGCCCAGCGCCCCCTAGCACCTAAATCCTCCAAGTCTTGCTTGCTCTGACCTTATAGAATTTTCTGCTGCCTGTGCTCTGTGGTGTCCCAGCCCCTTGGGCGCCACCTGGGGTGGGAGGGGCTGGGGGGGGACAGACCAGCTGCTCCCGGCACTCACAGCTGCTGCTGTTATTGGTGGATCAGAATCACCGATGATGGCAACGATGTCGACATCTCTGGATCCGACCAGCCCCATCGTCTTCGGGATGAGCACAGCAGCCACTGTCCTCCTCCTCCTCCTCCTCGTGGCCTTCGTCTGCTTCAGAAAAACCCGAGCCAGTAAGTGCCCCCCCAGCGAGGGTTAAACCTGCCACTAAGCAGGGTGGGATGGGATCACAGCTTGGATTGGGGACTGTACCAGGAAAGCCAAGGAGCAGGAGGGCTTAGCAGAGGGCGCTATTGCTTGTGGAATCCCTGTACACACAGCTGTCCCACCCCAGAGGTGGCCGCATCTCAGAACTGAGGGAGGGGCCCCTGTATAACCAGCCGCCGGCACCGTGCCTAGCAGGCAGGACCGATCAGAGTGGGACCCAGGAGGCCATTTGGCCTGGGCCTCAAGCTCAAATGGGGCCTCAAATTTAGACACTTGTTAATTTTTTTGCATTTGATAAATTTCGCAACTTGTCTTTATGCGCATCCCTATCGGACCAAAATGTGACCCACACTCTCAACTTAGAGCTGCAGATTTAAGCAAACACGAGATGTGATTTGGTAAAAGACATAATTTTTTTGTTAACTGATATAGATTTTGTCATATTAAAGAATTAAAAATGTTTATAAATATTAATAAAAATAGAACAGTTCTGATGGCACAAGATTAGACCGTGATCAACTCTCAGATCAGCTGATTATATAAACTAACCACTACTAGTGGCTGGTGCTGGATCAAGTGTGTGTTGAAAGGTAGAGAATTGTTACATTTTAGTGTCTTTATAGTTTTACGTCTAGTTGACTAAGGAATTATTTATGTGTGAGAATTCCGCATTATTAGCTTAATATGGTAGCTAAAAGAGGTGACTGGTTGGTTGGTTGGTTGAGGCCTAGCTTAGTAGCTTGGCCATCATCATAGGCTTTTGTAGTCTATAGGCCCAGATTCAAGGTGAAAATTTGTGAGGACAATCTTGTAAAGTGAGTTTCATGAGGACACACGTTTGAAATTTTTGGACATTAGATGGTCTGCACAGATTGATGGTGTTCAACCACTTGCGCAGCATTTGAATTCAATGAGAAAGGCTTTCAATGAGCTTGAATCTCTTAATCTCACTGCACAAACTCAAACTGAACTTCAGGCTACTTACAATGATCCACCAAACTAATCTGGTAATTGAAGCACGCAATGCTACACTTGATGTTGAGAGGGATGACATTGAAAGTCTTATCAATGACATTCAACAGATTCGTGAACAATCCGGACTGAGTCCAAATTAGTAGCACAGAATATTAGCATTTCATCGGCGTTCTCCACCAATCGCAACTTGCCGCATATGGCCATGAATGGGATGCCGAGCAGCATTCTAGGGTCAATGTCTTCCTTGTCATCATTGACTCTATTCAATCAGGTCTTACACGTTGATTGAGTCACTGTGACTAATTTGTACCTTTGTTGGGATTCTTTGGCAGATCAACAGAGTAATGAAGATCTACTTTCTGCAGACCAGTTTCAGCAACAGTAAACCAAAGAAATCTCAAAAGATCTCAGTGATGCGGTCATCTTCCTCAAACGAATATATTCCGCCAACTTTAAATTGGATTGCAAGCCAAAGGAATTGCTTCAAGAAATAGTCAAACTTGGACTCTCCAGGGTGTTTCCTAATATCACAATTGCATTGTGTATATTGTCAGTTTGCCTGCATCAGTGGCTCCAGGTGAACGCACCTTCAACGTGTTGAAGCAGGTAAAGAACTATCACCGTTCAACTATGGGACAAGAGCGTTTGAATGGGCTCGCCATGCTTAATATCAACTGCGACATTGCACGAAAGAAAGATTTTTTCCTCAATAATTAGTGCATTTGCACAGAAAAAGGCTAGAAAAGCATTTGTTAAATAAAAAAATAATCAAATTCGGTCTTACCCTTTGTTTGGTGCCTTATTTTGTTTTCATGTGTTGTCATTTTTTATTTTTATTATGGCTAGGGCCCTCAAAAGCCGCAAGTGGCCCAGGCCTCTCTGGACCACTGAGAGGGCCTGCCTGCGCCACGGGACGCCCTCGGGGAGAGCTCCGGGCCCTACAAGGCAGCTGGGGCAGTCGGGACGCGGGGCACCTAGAGGAGAGGTTCAGGCCCTACAAAGCAGATGGAGCCATCGGCAAATGGGGTGTCTTAGGGGCCATGGCTTGTGGGCAGCACCCCCTGTGCCCAGAGCCTCAGGACATGCTCTGATACAGCCATGCCAGAGACGTGGGATCATCCCGCCAGCCTGAGCCGCCTGGGGGTCGTTCGCACTGTGGTGGCCGTTGAGCCTACGAAGCGGCCCGGCTGCGAGCTCACATGTAAAACCCACGGGCAAATTCCCCAGCTGTGCCAAGGCCCCAAGAACCAGAGGAAATTGGGGACGATGCTGAACGTTAAAAGAACAGGAGTACTTGTGGCACCATAGAGACTAACAAATTTATTAGAGCATAAGCTTTTGTGGACTACAGCCCACTTCTTCGGATGCATACAGAGTGGAATAAATATTGAGGAGATATATATACACACGTACAGAGAGCATAAACAGGTGGGAGTTGTCTTACCAACTCTGAGAGGCCAATTAAGTAAGAGAAAAAAAACTTTTGAAGTGATAATCAAGCTAGCCCAGTACAGACAGTTTGATAA
>NW_023260516.1:994294-1077423 GCF_013100865.1 Trachemys scripta elegans
TATAGCCACCCGCAGGTCTGTCACTGAATGACCAGACAGGTTAAAGTGTTCTCCCACTGGTTTTTGAGTATTTTGATTCCTGATGTCAGATTTGTGTCCATTAATTCTTTTGCGTAGAGACTGTCCGGTTTGGCCAATGTACATGGCAGAGGGGCATTGCTGGCACATGATGGCATATATCACATTGGTAGATGTGCAGGTGAACGAGCCCCTGATGGTATGGCTGATGTGATTAGGTCCTATGATGATGTCACTTGAATAGATATGTGGACAGAGTTGGCATCGGGCTTTGTTACAAGGATAGGTTCCTGGGTCAGTGTTTTTGTTCAGTGATCTGTGGTTGCTGGTGAGTATTTGCTTTAGGTTGGGGGGTTGTCTGTAAGCGAGGACAGGTCTGTCTCCCAAGATCTGTGAGAGTAAAGGATCATCTTTCAGGATAGGTTATAGATCTCTGATGATGCGCTGGAGAGGTTTTAGTTGGGGGCTGAAGGTGACAGCTAGTGGTGTTCTGTTATTTTCTTTGTTGGGCCTGTCTTGTAGGAGGTGACTTCTGGGTACTCATCTGGCTCTGTCAATCTGTTTTTTCACTTCAGCAGGTGGGTATTGTAGTTTTAAGAATGCTTGATAGAGATCTTGTAGGTGCTTGTCTCTATCCGAGGGATTGGAGCAAATGCGGTTATATCTTAGAGCTTGGCTGTAGACAATGGATCGTGTGGTGTGTCCTGGATGGAAGCTGGAGGCATGTAGGTAAGTGTAGCAGTCAGTAGGTTTCCGGTATAGGGTGGTATTTATGTGACCATCGCTTATTAGCACAGTAGTGTCCAGGAAATGGACCGCTTGTGTGGATTGATCTAGGCTGAGGTTGATGGTGGGATGGAAATTATTGAAATCATGGTGGAATTCCTCAAGGGCTTCTTTTCCATGGGTCCTCTCAGAGTTGATAAGACAACTCCCACCTGTTTATGCTCTCTGTATGTGTGTATATATATCTCCTCAATATTTATTCCACTCTGTATGCATCCGAAGAAGTGGGCTGTAGTCCACGAAAGCTTATGCTCTAATAAATTTGTTAGTCTCTAAGGTGCCACAAGTACTCCTGTTCTTTTTGCAGATACAGACTAATACGGCTGCTACTCTGATGCTGAACGTTGTAACCCAGGCGAGAGAACCAGCCACAGACGCTGGGTTGGGCTGACCCGAAAAGCTCCCTGGCTACAATCCCATGACTGTCGACATCACGCTGGGGGAAAACAGAACCAGGAGTTAATAGCCCCAAATTGGCAGGAGGGACTTTGGGCCAGCACAGGGAGAGATGCCCAGCCAAGAGGCTCTGCAGGCAGTGACAGGGGGAACGATGCTGGGAAGAAGGGTCCTGCCACCTAGCGCCTGAGGGTGTGTGGCCACTGCCAGAGCAAGTGTCTGACCCGTGTGTGACGGGGTCCCCAGGGTGCAACCCGGCCTGTGGGACCACTGAGCCCTCCAAAGGCACCACCCTGGGCTGCCTCTGACACTGTGATGCTGATGTCAAACTAGGAACCTCGGAGAGGCTCTGCACTCACCCAGTCATCCACAGGCAGGGACCCACCCAGCTGAGTTATACAAATGATCTCCCAGCCACTCAGGTACCATCAATAGGGGGCTCCAGCCAATTCCCCCCAGCTCCCCAGCCTTGCACCCCAGACTGGTACCATCGTGCACTGGTCAGAAGCCAGTCCGGTGTCAGTTCATTAAATTCTCCCCTCCCCCAGTGTGGAGGGGACACGCACTAGTCTTTGTAAACTGAGCTGAGATTTCCCAGCACTTCAACCAAAACATGCTGTTTTAGGTAAAATATAAAACAGATTTATTAACTGCAGAAGGAGAGATTTTAAGTGGTTATAAGGAGCAGGCGCAGAGATCAGAGTTGGCTACTTAAGAAATAAAAATATATTTGCAGTCTAAGTTCCTCAAATGAAACAGGGTTTGAATCAGGCAGTGTCTCCCCCTGACAGATGGGATAAGCAGGTGACAGATCCTCAATACACAGACTGGACTCCATCCCAGCCTCCAACCACCCTTCCCCGGTTCAAAGTCTTTGTCCTCCAGATGTTCCTCCAGGTGTTGAGTTGTGGGGAAGAGAAGCCCAGGGATTATGTCCCTTCCCCTCTTTTATATTTTTTTCCAATTTGCTTGAAAGATCTTTACTGTGATCTGGGAATCAGGCAGTCCCCATTGGTCAAGCAATCTCCATTGTACACAGTCTCTGGGATAGTGGATTCTTTCCTTGAGGGGTGTTGATGAGCGATTAACAGTGTCTGGCTGGTCCCTTGTTGCAATTGAAAGGTTGGCTGTGGGCTTCTCCCAACCTCACGACATATTTCAGTAGCACACACAGCGATGCTTCAGAACTTTCCATACAAGGATAGCAGATACAATGCAACAGGACATGAATGCTCAACAGATCAAGGCTTTTAAAATGATGCCTCACAAGGCACCTTTGTATCCAACCTATCATAATCCTATCATAGTGGTGAATAAGGGGCTCCACGGAGCTACTTTCAGGTACAGATTATCACCCTGTGGTATCACCCTGGCGTGACCAGGGCCTGGGAAAGAGACATGGAACGTGTGAGGAACAGACTGTGAACTTCCTTCCCCTTGCAGAGGCGGCTGTTTGTGGTGTCCCTGTGCCCACAGGGTGGGTGACTTGTTTCCTTTAACCTTCCTGTAGCGGGGTGGTCACCCACTCCTGCCTGGAAGGTAGGGTTACCATATTTTAGTTTTAAAAAAGGAGGACACTCCACGGGGCCCTGGCCCCGCCCCAACTCCGCCCCTTCCCTGCCACTTCCTCAAAGTCCCCACCCCAACTCTGCCCTCTCCCCTGAACGCTCCACCCCCTGCTCCTCCCCCTCTCCTGCTTCCCGCGAATCAAATGTTCGCGGGAAGCCTGAAACAGGGAGGCAGCAGGTAAACTGGGGCTGGGGCAGGGTGCGGCGTGGTCCAGTCCGGCCCCCTGGCTGAGCGGCTCCCTCCAGCAGCCGGCCGGCCCAGGCCAAGAGGCTCTGGCCCCGGCGTCTCTCGCCTGACTCGGCTTGGGCCCTGGGGCGCCGGCCCCCAGCCGAGCACCGCCGGCCAAGCACCGCCGGCCCCGGCCAAGCACCACTGGCCCCGGCGCCTGGCCCTGCACCGACAGGCCCGGCTCCCGGCCCCGCACAGCTGGGCTCTCCCTCCCTATTTTCCTGGACATGTTCGGCTTTTTGGGATTTCCTCCCAGACAGGGATTTGAGGCTCAAAAAGCCGGATATGTCCGGGAAAATCCAGATGTATGGTAACCCTACTGGAAGGGCTGAAAACAGCCCTGGGGGAGGGCTGTGGCAGGGGAAAAGCTGGGCGGAGTGGGAGGAAGCAGGCTCAGCTGGGGCCATGCCCCAATCAGGGCCCAGGAGCTCAAGCAGACAATCTCTCTCTGTGTTCAGAGCGAGAAGGGCCTGGCTGCAGGGAGTGTAACCAAGTACCTGGAGTGGAGCAGGGCTGGGGAAAGGCCAAGGGAGCCGGGGAGCTCTGGCCTAGGAAAGCCCCAGCCTGCAGGCCTGGTAAGGCCTATTAGGTACTGGGTTGCTGGGTTAGCCCACGGGTAACCAGAGGCAGCAGGTCCGAACCCCTTTGCCTGTGATGCGTGGCTGATACTGCAGTCTGCCCCAGGGAACGGGGGCTAGATGGAGATGGGGCAGTAGCCAAGATTGAGGTGAAGTGGGGATAGTGGGTGGGGGTTCCCTTGGGAGGGGGAGACCCTGAGACTGAGGGGTTCTGCAAGGGGGGGCAGAAATCCAGTAAAGGGGCACCGGGGTCCTGGGAGGGACATGGGGCCAGTGGCAAGGCGGATCACTGGCCTGCAGAGGGCGCTCCAAGGCTGGACGAGCTAATTCCCAAGGACAACCAGCAGGAGGCGCTGCAGGGGCGAGGCCGCACGCTGACAGTTGGTGGGGAATGCAGGCACGTTTGGTCCGCCCCCATAAAAGGGGCCAGGACAAGGACTGGGACTATTGCCTGGACATTGAGGTGGAGAGACAAGCCGGGACGATGGATCCCCCATACACCGGGGTGTACTATGCGGAGACCCCAGGTGTTGTCCCTGGGTGGGGCCCGGCGTCAGCGCCCCAGTGGAAGGGGGCTGATGGTCTTGTTGCCGGCACAGAGTGCCCGAGGACAGCAACAGGGGGGTTCATTGCCCGGTGTGCTTCCGCCAATAAACACACCAGGGGTGGAGAAACAAACAAAGTTTATTTGGGATCCCCAAGCAGTGCAAGGACACTGGCAAGTCTCCAATCAAGCACACTAACAGAAACCGTTTTTCTTCTTTTATACATTTTGCAGTTAAGCCTCGCCCCCCTCCTTCTTCCCCCTCTACCCCTCCCTTCCCTGGTAACAGTTACTAAGCAAATAACGATTACATTTAAGCAGTTAAGTCATTCTTGGCAGCTATAAGCCTAGCTTGTTAGTAACTTCTTTAAACCGTTATCTTGTCCTTTTTCCCTTCAGCCAGAAACATGCAGGCCTCATTATTACCGCTTGATAACGGTGTGAGCAGGGGGGTGCACACAGATAACTGGTTGCTTACATATTCCAATTGCACCTGGCTTTTGAGGTTGATTAGAGTTTAAACATGGAAGAAGTTTGGTTCATATAGGCCTAGTGCAGGAAGGCTTCATTGACACTTAGTGGCCTTCCACCCTCCCGAGTTACCTAGGGTGAGGCCTAGTGCCACCAACAGCCTGAAGGCGGCTGATGACCCACAGGGACTGCGGGAGGTGCTTTGGGCCCTCCATGAGTAGAGGCTCCAGTTGACAGAGGAGCAGTGGACCCTACAGAACTCCTTGGGAGGGAGTTTAAAGGAAACCGCCGTGGGAAGAGGCCCCATGCCAGGGCCAGGAGGCCTAGGGTGGGCCAACGAACGTGTTATGCCTGCTTAAGGCCGGGACATTTGAGGCAGGACTGTCCCTATCGGGCCACCTCACCCCAAAGAGAGACTGGGACAAGTCCCAAAGGTAGTCTGCTGGGTAAGGGAACCCGGGCGGCTGCCAAAATGCTGGGCCTGCGGGCGGCGAGGCCACATGCGCTGGACGTGCCCAGGTCCTGGGCCAAGGGTCCAGGTCTGCCCTGACAGAAGCGTGGGACCCAGGAAGGTCCAAGGCAGGACAGGGGCATCAATCTGAGACCAGGGCATGTGTCCACGGGGGGCGGGATCTGAGACCAAGGTGTGTGTCCATGGGGGGTGAGGTGGGGATCTGAGGGTAGCGATCAATCGACTCCCCGTCGACTCCGGAACTCCACTGGAGCGAGCGGTGGTAGAGGAGTCAACGGGGAGCCTCAGCCGTCGATCCCGTGCCGTGAGGATCCAAGGTAAATCCATCTAAGATACTTCGACTTCAGCTATGCTATTCACTTAGCTGAAGTTGCATATCTTAGATCGATTTCCCCCTCCCCCCCCAGTGTAGACCAGCCCAAAGATGGGGATGGATCTGAGACCAGGGTGTAGGACCCAGTCGCTCTGGGATCTGGTCCCTAATGACTCGTCTCCTCTCCCAGCTGCTGGTTGGCCGGGCAGAGCGGGGTGTTGGGACATCAGATCTGTGGGGCTGGAGAAACTTTAGAATTAAGGCTGGGGAGGGGGAGGGGAGAGAGGAGGAGAGGAGATGAACCTACATCCCAAAACTCAGTTCAACCTCCTTGTATTGACGCTGGGGAGCTGAGATCAGAGCCCAGCCCTACGCCTAGTGCAGTCAGGGGTGACTCCGGATTGACCCCGGGGGGCTGGGCGCTAAAGGCAGGTTACAGACACGGAGGAGTAGTTTGTGTCTCCCCATCTCACTCCTGTTTGTGTGTGAACGCAGAGCTCCCTGTGACCAGACCCTCCATCTCCGTCAGCCCCAGCGGGGTGATCGCCCTGGGGGGAGCCGTCACCATCCGCTGTCAGTGTCGGTGCGAGGCCAGGAGGTTATTTCTGTATAAAGGTGGAATCAGAATCCAGGAGCTGGATGCTGCGGGGGACGGGGGTGAATTCACCATCCCCAGCGCCATATGGGAAGACGGAGGGTTCTCTAAGTGCCGATCTCGCTCCAGATCGGAGCCGCCCAACTGGTCGGATCCCAGTGACATCGTGCGGATCATTGTAGCAGGTGAGACCCAGCCCCACACCCAGCCAGAGCTACAGGGGATCTCCGCGCCTGTGGGACACTCAGAGCCAGGCTCTGCCCTGAGCTCAGCAGAGGGGACACCTGGGGTGAAGTCACTGGGGGGGTTCCCAGACGCTGCAGATTGGGGGCTGAGGCAGGGGGGGATTCCTGCCCCCAGGGGACCTTGGTGTGTCACTTACCCTGCCTGTGCCTCCATTTCCCCTTGCGTGAATGGGGGATAATCATCCTCCCTGCACCTTGTGCCTGGTTAGATCGTCAGGACTTGGCTTTAGGGCAGGGGCTTTTCTCACTGTCTGTGCATCACCCAGCACCTCTGACTCCCAGCCCCCTCCTGATCTAACCACTAGACCCCACTCCCCTCCCAGAGCCAGGGATAGAACCCAGGAGTCCTGGCTCCCAGGCTGTGGGCCCCACAATAAATAGGTAGACGGGTACACAGGGGTGCTCTGGCTTTCGGTCCCCAGGCACATTTGGGCGTAGCACCCAGGAATCTCTGGGATCTCAGAGAGGTTCCTTTGGCTGGGTTTTCTCCCAGGGGCCCTGTCTCTGGGACCGTGTGGTGAGGACGGGATGCAGTGACTGTGCCGGGGTCTGTCTTACGGCCTGTCTCCTTCTCACTGCAGAGACCTATTACCCCAAACCCTCCATCTCCCTGAGCTGCAGCCGGGGGGGTCATCCTGGGAGGCTCTGTGACCATCCACTGTCGGGGTTGGCACCAGAACGCGACGTTCCTTCTGTACAAGGATGGGAACCCGAACGCGCTGCAGGACGCGGAGCCTGCTCAGGACATGGCTGAGTTTCCCATCAGCAACGTGAGCCAGGGAGATGCAGGGAGCTACAGCTGCCGATATAGCAACAAATTGGACCCACCCGTCTGGTCAGAGCCCAGCGACCCTCTGGAGCTGCTGGTAGCAGGTGAGCGGTCCGGCTCAGTGTCCCTGCTCCTAGCCCCACAGCCTGCTGGGCCCACAGGGGGTTGTGGCCCTGATGGGACGCTCAGAGCCAGGCTCTGCCCTGATCCCTGGGCCCAACAGAGGGGAGCGGGGATGGAGTCACTGCGGGTTCCCCAGCCGGGGGGAGTGTGACGGTGCTGCCCATGGGAGCCAGCTGAGGTCACTCAATTAGGGTGAACTGCAAACCAAATGGGGCAGACAAACCCCAAACGCTGGTGGATATTCCAATACTTGGCTTTACCAAGCCAGCACAAAACAGCTTCTGTAGTACCTCACTGGTTACTTAGAAATACAAACAACGCAGTTCCCTGAAAGTGCCCAGCCTCAGGCCTCCATCCAGACACATCAGATATGATGATGATGATGATGACGACTGATTACTGAAAATTTTATCTGATCATATAAAAGAAAAGGTTCTTCCAATCCCAAAGGATCAGCCACATACCCAGGTCCAATTATAACTTAGATCCTACCCAAAATACACACTATAGTCAATTCTTATTAACTAAGCTAAAATTTCTTAAAGAAGAGACAGTAGGTTAAAAGATCAATATACAGACAGACTTGAATTCAATTCTTGAGGTTCAGATGCACAGCAGAGATGAGCTTGTAGTTGCCAAAAGTCCTTTTAGAAATAGTCCATAGGTTATAGTCCAATGTCCATATTCAGGGTGGCCCCAGTCAGTGACTGGGGATCTCAATCCTTGTGGCTTAAGGTTTCCTCCTCTTGAAACCCAAAGCAGATCTGAGATGAAGTATGATTATGTCCCAGGGTTCTTATACATTCCCAGCAGCCTTTCGGCCTGAGAGAACAATAGGCTTAATTCTCCTTTCAAACATCCTGGCAATGAGCACAGGGTAATTTATCCATTAAAAACTTCAGATACAGGTTACCACAACCTTCAAAGAGACACATAGACAACAATACTATTTCACTCAAGTATCATCATAAATGTTAATATTCCTTTTTGATCCTCGAATTAAAGTTACAGCGATAGACAAGACTTGTTTGCTTATATCACAAGCCCTGAGCAAACATCTACCCTTGAGATCTCTAACAATGCAGACTTGCATTTCAAAACTCTCCATTTACCTATCTTCCTAACCAGTCCTTAAGGTTCACCCATGCGTTAGTTCAGTCAGTGAGTTAATTAACTCTTTCTGGCCCTGTCACCTTTCAATGAAATATTATATACACACATTGTCACAGACTCACAGATCGTGCCCACTCTTGGCCCCGTGCGGTCCGTGGGGGGTGCCCCTTTTAGTGAGACAGCCCTTCTCGGGGGTCCACTCTCTCAGGGGTCAGGCCCCTCCACCTCCTGGATCCGCACCTCTCTGAGCCTTAGCACATCTGTCTCTTGCCGTGGGTCCCCTCAGGGAGTCCCCTCGCTCTGGGCCCCCGGGGCCTCCACTCCCAAAGGGAATAATGCCACCCTGATCTCTAGCCCAAAGCGAGACTCAGCCAGTGTAAAACAGGAGAGTTTATTGAGCATCTGAACCCAGCACAGGAACCTCTCTGACCCTCAGGCCTGGCCTCCCTCAGCCCAGCACATCCCAGTCTCCCCTGCATCCAGGTGGGCTCTGCCTGCTCCCCCTCTCCAGCCCTGAGCCCCCCTGCTTCCCAGCTGGGCATCTGAGATCACCGGCCCCAGACCTCACCTCTGTCCATTGTCTTCTCTCCAGGGAAACAGGGTCGCTTGGGCCTCCTCTGGCTGGAACCGGCTGGTCAGGTCACCGGGGTCCTCTCTTCACAGCCCATTGTCTATATGGAGGGTGATGGACAGATCCATGGGGACGGACGGTCACGGGTCAGTGGGTCCTTGGGAACATAGGGTGGTGGACAGATGGGAGCATGTCTGGTGATGGATAGGAAGATGGACTAAGATGGTAGACTGTCTACATGAAAACTGGACCTGAAATGACCTATCCCGTGCGGTTCCCAACCCCCATTGGTGATTTCAGAGCAAGTCTGGGCTGTCGGAGCCAGGCAGGGGCGGCATCTGCGCTGAGGGTCTCGCTGAGCCAATCCTCCCCATTCTGGGATTCCCGGGCCTGAGCCGGCCTGAATCCCTGGGTCCCGTCCTCTCCCTCAGCCTGGGTAAGAGCCACCATAGTGGGTTATCAGGAGGGGGGTCCCGGTATAACTAACCACAGACACCAGGGCTCCAGCTTTCTCACCGTCCACCTGGTTCCCGACAGACGCTGGTTCTATTCCCATAGGGGGAACTGACCCGACTCAGCCGGGAATGGTGCTGGCTCCCACCCACCCAGGCAGCGCAGGGCCAGGTACCGGGGCTGGTGGCAGGAAATCTCCAGCAACCCCCCCAGAAACAGGTTTGTGCTGCGCAAGGATCTGCCCCCAGGGGAAGGGACGGAGGGCTCGCTGCATGGGACAGGGGCAGATCCCCACAGCGAATGCCCATCTGGGCTCATTTTATATGCTGGGGGGTGTCAATGGGCAGATGCCAGATTGGCTTGATAGGGGCAGGGCCCGGGAGAGCTTCCCCAAACACACAGCCCCACCCCAGGGGCCCCACAGACCGGGGAGCTGTGCTGCCCACTAGCACCATAAAACCACCCGTGTGGGGCACAGCTCGGTGCGTATCCCCCTGGGAGAATGGTGCTGGGGATGGAGAGCTGGGGATAACGGTCCGATGTATCCCGTCTCTGCCTGTGTCTGCAGAGGGCCCAGGGGAACGGCTCAGAAGCAGGGCTCCCTCTTCGCATGGGTGCAGTTCAGCAGGATGTTAACCCTGGAACCTACCAACCCAGATAGACACTGTGTTAACACTTGAACCCACTGATTTAGAGTAACACCTTGTTGCCCCTGGAAACTAATGATGGCTGTTGCAGTGACAGGACTGCTATGTTTTCCGCTGCTGATCCCTTCAGCGGGGCCTGGTTCTCCCAATGATCTCAAAACCTCCCGCCACTGCCATCCCCCCACCCACATGATTCCTATGCAGAAATGAGCTGAAGCTGCTGGGAAATTTGCAGGATAGGGGCAGGACCTGAGTCTGGCGGGGTGGGGGGAGGAGAAAGGGTGTGCTGCAGGATCTGGGCCCAGCTGGCTTCAGAGGCATGGGACCTCAGGTACATTCCCCCCCCCCTCCAGCCCCCACCCCAGTACAGCCCTCTGCCATTGGGAGTGAACGCCCTGGCCACTCTTACCCAGAATCCCCTCTGCTCCTGCCCCCCCACTAGCCCCATGGAATGTTCTGCTGTGGGTCCCTGGGTCCTCGAGGAGGAGGGGCTGGGGCAGCAGGTAGCAAACCAGCCACTCACGGCCTGGTGCTGCTTCCCAGGGGGATCGGAACCACATGAGTTCTGAGCAGCCCCATCAGCGCCGGGGTGAGCGTGGCGGCCGCCGGCCTCCTCCCCCCCTCCTGGCCTTCGTCTGCTACAGAAGAACCCAAGGAAGTGAGTTCCCCGCCCAGCGAGGGCAGGGCTAAGTCGGGCTGGGAAGGAGTCACGGCTTGGATGGGAGACAGACCAGGAAACTCAGGAGGTGGGGCAGGGGGCTCTGTAGGGGGCGCTCTCCCTACAATCAGGGCTGGCCCCAATGCCTCCGGGCAGCTATAGGGGGTGCTGTGCTGCAGGGGGTGGGGGGCTCCATAGGGGGAACTGTGCTGCAGGGAGCCAGGCTCAGCAGCTGAAGGGGGCAGGGCTCCCCTTGGGCAGAGCAGTGGGGGGGACGCTCTTTCCCGGGCCCTCCGTCCCGGCTGCCCTGTAGGGCTGAGGGGCAAGGCTGGTACATGGGATCCGGGTCGACTCATGGACGATTCTGCTTCATGTCTCTGCAGGGAAAGGACCAGCCCCGAGACAGAGCGGGTGAGACCCCAGCTCCTCTCCCCACCCCCGATCTACCTGTCCCTGTCCTGGGTTCTCTCCCTGGCTCGGGAAGGGCAGTGGGGTCTAGTGGGTTGGAGCGGGGGAGGGGGCTAGGAGCCAGGACTCCTGGGTTCTGTTACTATCTCTCTCTCTCCCCATAGGGAGTCCAAGGCTGCAGCCGCAGTCTATATGGCACATATGAGGGGGCAGGTGAGGGGAGGGGAAGGGAGGGGCGGGTGCTTCCTGGTGCAGGTCACATCCTGTTGGGGGAGGACATGTTGATGTGGGGTGCAGCCTGTCTGTCACTTTGGGACGAGTCATCTCTGCGTTGTCTTGGGTGTGCTCCTGCTCTGTGACTCAGTTTCCCTTGCTGCACCATGGAGCTAGTGATCCTGCCCCATCCCAGTGTGCTGGGAGAGGGAGTTTGTTGTTACAGAGGACCGGCGACGGAACTTGGGACCTCAGCCAATATCCTGGAGAATGGAGACCGCAGCGACTGGTGACCTGGTGAGGTAGGCAGGGGGGTGGGGTTAGGATTGTTAAGGCTAGAAAGGCCTGTTGGAAAAGATCAGGGCAGCCTGAGCCTGGGCATCTCTTGATGCCTCCTGAGATTGCCCCATTCGCAGCTGGTCCCCGGACTGGGCAGCTCCCATGTAGGGCTGGGAGGTGATGATGGGGTGGGGGTGGACTGGGCAGCTGCAGGAGGGGATGTGGTTTGCTGGGCATTGCAGGCAGCTGGCTTTGCTCTGACCACAGTAGATTTGGGCTGGAGATTGCAGAGAAACCATCTGATGGGAAGAAAGGGGCTGAGTGCATCACAGGCTTCCTGGGGCTGCAGCCCCCGGCGCAGTTCCTCATTCTCCTCTCACTCTGGCCTCAGGCTGGGTGGAGCTGGGCACTGGGGTGTTGGTGGCAGCGCTGAGGGGTCCCCACTGCCCCGTCATGGCATCTGCTCTCACCATCCTCCTCCTCGGTGAGTATCGGAGACAGCCAATGCATGTGCCCATGATGGCGTGGATCTGAGACCAGGGTGTGTGCCCATAAGGGCGGGGGTCTGAGACCGGCGTGTGGGATCCAGTTGGTCTGGGATCTGGTCACTAATGAGCCATCTCCTCTCCAGGCTGCTGGCTGGCCGGGCACAGCGGAGTGTGGGGAGGTGAGTATCAGTCTGTGGGGAGGACGGTAACATCAAGGACGGGGAGGGGATGCGTTGGGTGAGAAAAGAGGAACTGAGCCCTGAACCTTCCCCAAAACTCAACCCAAGCTCCCCCTGTGAGCTCAGACCTGGCCCTGTTCTTCTGTGTCCCCCCACCCCCCCATCCCCCATTCCATAGAGTAACTAGGAGCTGAATCTGGCTCCCGGGGTCTGACGAAGCAGATGGGAACCGTCCCTGGTTCAATGTCCTGCCCCCCCACAGGCTGTGAGGATCGGGGGGGCAGCACGTGGATTTATTTCAGCTCATACAAACGCTAACAGGGCCCATCTGTGGGCTCTGGATCCCCTCGGGGAACCGAAACGTTCACGGTCAGTGCCGCCGTGGGGAGAAGCCCCCAGATCCGCCCCTGCCCCCAGATCCACCCCCAACAGCTCCCTCCCCTGCACTCTCAGCCCCCCCCACACACTCCTGCTGGTCACAGACTCTATTTCCAACCCCAGGGCGGGGGGCAGAGCGGCAGGGGGCCCACTGGTCAGGCTCCCTGGCTGGCATCAGGTGGGGCCAGCGGGGGGTGGGGGGGACTCGCTCCATAGTAGAACAGAATCGCTGGTTGTATCCCATGACCCCGTCGAGATCATTGTAGGAGGTGAGGGGCCCGGCTCAGCGTCCCGGCTCCCAGCCCCACACCCAGCCAGACCCTCAGGGGGGCTCTGCACCAATGGGATGCTCAGAGCCAGGCTCTGCCCTGGGCCCAGCAGAGGGGACGCCTGGCCGGGGAGAGGGGACAGAGTCACTGTGGTGTTCCCCAGCCAGGGGGGACCAGCAGCCACTGGAGATTTCGGGTAAAGGAAGGGGGATCCCTGCCCCCAGGGGAGATCAGAGCAGGGGCGGCCTTTACCAGGCAACACATCAGTTACGGGGTGATGGGCAGAGCTGAAGGTTGAGTAGGGTTACCATATTTAACAAATTAAAAAAGAGGACCCTCCATGGGGCCCTGGCCCTGCCCATTTCCCACCCCCTTCCCCGCCCCAACTCCGCCCCTCCTCCCTCCCACTCCCAGCCACACGAAAAGGGCTGCCCGAGCGCTACCGGCTTCACGGTTTGCCGGGCAGGCCCCAGACCCTGCTCCCACAGCCGGCGCTTCCCCAGCACAGCTGGAGCCCGGGAGGGGAAGCGCCCAGCTGGGGGCGCAGGGTCTGGAGGCTGCCCGGCAAACCGTGAAGCTGGTAGCGGTTGGGCTTCGGGCAGCCCCTATGCCTCCGGACCCTGCGCCCCAGGCTGGGCACTTCCCCTCCCGGGCTCTGGCGGTGCAGGGTCCGGAGGTATGGGGACTGCCCAAAGCCGGTAGCGCTCGGCTCTTAAACAGAGCCGAAGAGTCGGGGGAGGAGCAGAGCCGCTGCGGGAGGGGAAGTGCCCGGCCGGCATTTTCCCGGACATGTTCGGCTTTTTGGCAGTTCCCCCCGGACGGGGGTTTGATTGCCGAAAAGCCGGACATGTCCGGGAAAAAACGGACGTATGGTAACCCTAAGGTTGAGTGTATAGTAGAGACTTGCACAGTCCCCTGCAAGTCAGTGGTGCTGCTGTGCACAGAACCCAGGAGTCCTGGCCCCCATCCCCCCTGCTCTCCCCACTAGACCCCACTCCCCTCCTAGAGACAGGGACAAAACTCAGGAGTCCTGGCTCCCAGCAGAGAAGCCAGGGAGTGAATGGACCCTGGAGACTGTCCTGGCCTGTCACGCGCTAGGGAGCAGAGCTCTGGGCCCCCAGGGGCTGGGGTTGCTCCGTGTCTCATGCTGTTAGCCCAGCGCTCAGAGGAAACTCTGGCCCCTGTGGAAAGGCATCCAGGAGCCCGTCCCCAGGGCTGCCGGGTCTGACCCACCACTGAGGCCCTGGGGTGAGGACGGGCCCCAGGACTGAGTGACGGGGCCTGTGTCTCATGGCCTGTCTGCTTCCCACTGCAGAGCCCAGCTACCCCAAACCCAACATCTCCCTGAGCCCCAGAGGGGGGGTCTCCCTGGGGGGAGCCGTGACCGTCTGGTGTCGGGAGCAGCACCGGGGCGTGAGGTTCGTGCTGAATAAAGAGCGACGCCATTTCCTACATGTGGATTCGGACGACAATGAGGCTGTGTTTCCCATCAGCAATGTGAGCCGGGAGCACGGTGGGAGCTACAGCTGCTCCTATCACAGCCGATTGGAGCCGTTCAACGTGTCGTACCCCAGCGACCCCGTGGAGCTGGTGGTGAGAGGTGAGGGGCCCGGCTCCGCGTCCCCGTTCCCAGCCCCACCCCCAGCCAGACTCTCACGGGCGCTCGGTGCCAATGGGACGCTCAGAGCCAGGTTCTGTCCTGAGCCCTGACCCTGCCGAGGGGACGCCTGGCCGGGGAACGGGGATGGAGTCACTGGGGGTTCCCCGGGCAGGAGAGAGCAGCAGCCCCTGGAGACTCGGGGCAGGGAGGCGACTTTAACGCTGCCCCTTGTGCGTAGGAACTGTGAGTTGCTATTTAATCCCATGATCCCATCCCCTCTGTTCTCCAGCGCCCGCCCCAGGCAGTGACCCAGCCCGGGCTGAATGAGGCAGGGGCTGCAGGAGAAGCTTTGGCTTGGTGGACATGTGTCATGGACTCACAGATCATGCCCACTCGTGGCCCCGTGCGATCCGTGCAGGGGTGCCCCTTTCAGTGCAACAGCCCTTCTCGGGGGTCCACTCTCTCTCAGGGTTAGGCCCCTCCACCTCCTGGAGCCGCACCTCTCAGAGCCTTAGCACACCTGTCTCTCACCGTGGGCCCCCTCAGGGAGTCCACTCGCTCTGGACCCCCGGGGCCTCCACTCCCAAAGGGAATAATGCAACCCTGTTCTCTAGACCGGAGTGACTCTCAGCCAGCATGAAACAGGAGGGTTTATTGAGAGTTGAACACAGCACAGGAAACTCTCAGGGCCTCAGGCCTGGCCTCCCTCAGCCCAGCACACCCCAGTCTCTCTGCATCCAGGTGGGCTCTGCCTGCTCCCTCTCTCCAGCCCTGACCCCCTTGCTTCCCAGCTGGGCATCTGAAGTCCCTGGCCCCAAGCCCGGCCTCTGTCCATTGTCTTCTCCCCAGGTAAACAGGGTTGTAAACCGGGGCCTCCTCTCCTCGCTTCTGTCCTCTGGCTGGAACCGGCTGGTTAGGTCACTGGGTCCTCACTCTGCAGCCCATTGTCCTCCCACTGGCCAGAACCGGCTGCAACCCCTGAGCTGGGTCTCCGGGTTGGGGTCTCAGGTCACCGGTCGCTGGGGTATCCATCCTCCAGGCCACTGGCTGGGGTCCCAAGTTCCCTCTCTGGTCCTCTGTAACAACAAACTCCCTCTCCCCTCCCCTCGTTAACCCAGTAACACTCAGGGAAATGAGTCCCACCCCCTCTGCATGCGAACCATTGAAACCCCACCGAAAACAAGAAAACCCCCCATTCCGTCACAACATGGCACTTGGCTGGGACCCAGGAGATCTGGTCCAGCTCCTGGTGTAGCCACAGACTCTGTGTGAGTGTGGGAGCACATTGTGGTTTTCAAAAGTGTCCTTCCGTGTGGGGGGGGCCTCAATCTTGGGGGATCTCAGGCCGAGCGCCCACAAACCGAGACACCCACAGTTAGTGGAGACCTCTGCAAACACTGGCCTCAATAGCGCTGGATCCCTTGTGTTGGGGGAGCATGTAGGGCCCCCGCCATGATCAGGGTCCTGCTGTGCCAGGCGCTGCATAAACACAGAGTGAAGAGACAGTCCCTGCCCCTTGGAGCTCACTAAGGAAAGTGAATCTGTCTGTGCCTCAGTTTCCCACTGTGTAGAATGGGGATAATGACCCCTTCTTGCCTCCCGGGGGTCTGACTTCCAGTGTGGAGCCCTGCACTGCCAGGTGCCAAAGACCCGCCTGTGAGTCACCCTATGTCCAGGGCAGGCCTGACGCAGTGAGTGAGGCGGGGTCCACACATGGTCATATGAGGATCCCAAGAACAGGGAGCTGCGGCTCGCTATCTGTGGGGCTGGGAGCCCAGCTCGCAGGGCCGGGATTCTGGGTGGGGGGAACTCTGGGTTCTGGGAGAGAATCTCTGGCTCTAGGCCCCTGGATCTGCCGTGGCTGGGGCCGGTCGGGGAGGCCGGGGCTGTGTGGGTGCCTGGGTCTGGCTCTCACAGCCTGTCTCCTGTGCGCAGATCCCAGCTTACCCAGACCCTCCATCTCTCTGAGCCCCACTGGGGTCACCGCCCCAGGGGCAGACGTCACCATCCAGTGTCAGGGGCAGCGCCAGAACGTGACGTTCTTCCTGCACAAGGCTGGAGACCTGAACCCGCAGCAACACATGGACCCTGCTGGGGACGGGGCCGAGTTCCGCATCCCCACCGTGGGCCGACAGCACGGAGGGAACTACAGCTGCAGCTACCGGCCTCGATCAGAGCCCTTCGTCTCCTCAGAGCCCAGCGACCCCGTGCAGCTGGTGGTAGCAGGTGAGGAGCCCGGCTCGGTGTCCTTGTTCCCATCCCCACATCCAGCCAGATCCTTTGCGGGGTCTCTGCAATGATGGGACGCTCAGAGCCAGGCTCTGCCCTGAGCCCTGGGCCCAGCAGAGGGGACACCCAGCTATGGAGCAGGGACAGAGTTACTACGGGTTTCCCCATCCAGGGGGAGCAGCAGCCACTGGAGGTTTGGGGCAGACAGAGGGGGTTCCCTGCCCCCAGAGGGAGCTGCAGAGAAGGGGGCTTTTCCCAGGGGGATGCTCACTGGGTTGCTCCCATTCTTGAGACCCATAGAGGAGTTGGGGTCTGGGGGGCACAATTGCTGTGGAAACAGGTCATGGTGCCCAGAGGTGGGTGGGGCAGCCCCAGATCCCCCAATGCCTCCTGCTATGCAGGTCACGGCCTGGAATTTGCTGGAGTATCCCGGGGAGGGACAGGATCTGACGGCTGGGCTGTGAAATTGGGCCCAGCTGGGTGCCAGAGTCCTGGGGCAATAACCCCCCTTCTTGGGCCACATGACATCCCCCTGGCAATATGAGTGAGCATTTCCCAGAATTCCCTTGGTTCTTGCTTCCCCTCCCCCCATTGGGGTCTCAGGGGACCCCCTGACCTTCCCCCCAATAGATGTTCTGCTGCCTCTGTCTGCTCCTTAGGCCTGGGCATCACCTGAGTCTGGGGGGCAGCAGGTGATGTACCAGCCTCCCCCAGCGCGCACTGCCTGGCTGTGTTTGGCAGCAGCCGAGATACCCCGGGGCTGGGCTCACTGCACAGCAGACAGGCCGGAGCAGAGGTACCTGTGGGGGTGGACAGAGGGGTCCTATGGGGACAGGGAGCTGGGGTGGTTCCCTGTTCTGGGGGGCTAAGACCCTGAGGCTCTGATTGTCACGATCTCCTGGCCCAGTCCCGGGGTGTCGGGTGTCTTGGGGGCAGCTCATCCACCTGGGAGCCCCCTTCACCAGGGCAGCTGAGGCAGCAGGACGTGGCCTCCCCTTAGGGGTCTGGCCTGGGGAGGCCCCAGAGCCATGGCACCTGGGAGACCCCCAGAGGGGGCTAGGCTAGACCTGCCGGATGGGGGGGGTTGGGGACTCCGCTCCCAGGGCAATGCCAGCTGCTGATTTCCCTATCCAAGTGGCCAAGTGACTCTTCCCTTTCCCCCTAGATTTCACCAACATCAACGTCGCCCGCCTGGGGCTGAGTGCTGCAGTCCTGCTCGTCCTGGGGCTGATCCTGGCAGAGGCCTATAACAGCCGCCCAAGGGGGACCCCCTAGGTGAGGTGACCCCGCCCCTTCTGTGCCCCTTGCTCCCCCCAGGGGCTGGGCCCAGGGAGACACGCCATCTCTAACCCGCCATCTCTCTGCACCCCCAGGAGCCTGGATCCGGCCATGCGGAGAAGATGAGCTTCTTCCCTGTGGGGTGCTGAGGCCCCGGCACAAACTGCCCCTGCCCTCAAACATCCCTGCTTTGGAGAATCCTGCCCCCCAACAGCTCCCGACCTCAGAACAGCTCCCCAGGATTGAACCCCCAATGCCGCGTGTGACGTTGCACTTCATATGTTTATGGAAATATGGTTATGAGTGTAAATATAATGTAAGTGGAATATATTTGATGCAAAAGGTCTCTTGTAAGGTATCATTACAAAGCTTATGATCTACTGAGTGTGTTCATCCCATTTGTTTGCATGTATCTATTTGTATGAATGTATCATTCTTGTATATAAAACTAGAAATATGAAGTTAACTCTGAGGTTCTCTTGTAATTATGTAAAGTGTGGGCCATTAATGGTGGCTTAGAATCTTGATGGCTCCCATTGACTAGGATAATTGACTGCAATTATTTACCTGCAAGCTTTCTTGTGGACCTGGGGGCCAGCCTGTGGTTAATGAAGAATGAGGTCTTACAGGGACATGTGACCATGTCACATGATACTGGAATCCATCTTAAACCTAGTGCTTTTCCATTTAGAGGGAGGGGTGGGAACCCAGAGAGACAAAGGATTCCCGCCTTGTGCCAAAGCTATAAAAGGGGTGGAACCGAACAAAGGCGACCAGTCATGAGGAATCCTCTAGTTACCACCTGAGCTGGAACTAACAAGGACTGTATGAGGGAAACGATTGGGCCCAGATTAGGAAGGAGTCTAGTCTGTGAAAGAACCTTATTGGAACATCTCTGAGGGTGAGAGTTACCTGTATTCAGTTTCTTAAATGTATTAGGCTTAGACTTGTGTGTTTTGTTTTATTATTACTACTTGAACCCACTTAAATCCTACTTTTTATACTTAATAAAATCACTTTTGTTTATTAATTGAAGCCAAGTAGGTGATTAATACCTGGGGGGGCAAACAACTGTGCATATCTCTCTACCAGTGTTATAGCGGGAGAACAATTGATGAGTTTACTCTGTATAAGCTTTACACAGAGTAAAACGGGTTTATTTGGGGTTTGGATCCCATTGAGAGATAGGAAACGTGCTGAGTGGTTTTCAGTTAAAGCCTGCAGGTTTGGGGGGCGTGGCCCAGACCCTGGGTCTGTGTTGCAACAGACATAGCGTGTCCGGCTCAACAAGACAGGGTTCTGGAGTCCCAAGCTGGCAGGGAAAACGGGCTCAGAGGCACTTTCAGCACGTCAGGGGAGCGTCCCAAGGGATCTCTGTGACCGAACCTGTCACAGTCGGACTTTAACAGCAGCTGTGGCGATTCCAGCCCAGCTCCGCCGGCTCCTCGCCCCCCCCCAGGACAGTCGCTAGCGTCTCCGGGGCCAGCGGGGAGACGCCCAAACCCGGGGGATTTTTCGGCTAGAGACTCGCTCCAGCGAACGGGGCCGGGGCTGGAACAAACCCCTCATTTCACACGGCGCCTGCCACGGCTCCCCGGTTCCTGCTCTGCTGTGTCTGTAACAGCCGGTCCCAGGGGTCAATGGGGGGTTTGCCGTGGGGCTGAGCAGGCTGCAGGCTCTGGACCCTACTCCCGGCCCATGTTTAACCCTGTTCAGTGTAGAGCAGGGACTGGGGCGTGTTCACATCTTGGGCCCTTTACTATGTCTCCACAAACACAACAAGGCACAGAGTGTATGGTGTACTGGGATACCACTGAGTCTGCCTGTTCCACTAGCCTGGGCTCCCTTACACTATCCTGCTGAGCGAGGTGCTCAAGCCTTCCCCAGCACACACACAGGTAGGGACGCACCCAGCTGCAGAAAGACACAGACACTGAAACCAGCTCGGCGTGCGAAGCCTTCAGCTCAGGAGCTGCCCAGCATTCAAGTGCACCGCCCCTCTGGAATGTAAACCCCAAACTGTACTGTCTTGTGCTGCACAGAGAAGGTTTGATTCTGTTCCGGGCTCTGACAGGGGAGTGGGGTCTAGTGGTTAGAGGAGGGGACTGGGAGCCAGGACTCCTCATGTAACTGCTAAGAACCAAACCCCTTCTGTTTGCAGGTCCAGGTTGGCAGGGCTCCCGCTGGCAGGCACCGCCCGCGCGCAGCTCCCATGCCGGGGTTTCCTTCACGGGAACCAATGTGCCCTGAGCTGGAGCCGGTGACAAAACAAACGGCCCGTTCTCCCCCGCGATCCGCCGGGCTGTGCAGACACCGGCCGGGCCGCAGCCGGCGCTGAGATCCGGGAGAACGGGAATCCCGGCCTGACGTGCCATGGGACAGGCACCTTTCTGTGTAAATACGGGGTGTCCCTAGTGACACGGGGCTGTCGGCAACATGACCCGGCCCCCCTGACCTCTCCCCCGTTCTGCCCTCCCAGCATGTGTCCCATCAACTCCCTGCATCCTCCTCCGTTCTACCCCCTGAGCCCGTGTCCCATCACCCCACAGCCCCTCCCATTTTCAGCCCCCCTAGGCCCTGTCCCCTCAGTATCCTCGGGTCCATCCCCCGTTCTGCCTCCCCCAGCCTGTGTCCCCTCAACCCCTACTGCCCCTCTGTGACAAACTGGGGGGGGGGTTCTTGTTTTTTCCTTGTTTTTCCAATGGTTTGCATGCAGAGGGGGTGTGACTCGATTTCCCTGGGTGTTACTGGTTTAACGAGGTGAGGGGAGAGGGAGTTTGTGGATACAGGCTTTGCTGCTGAAGTTTGAACTGACCCCCAAGGCGTACAGGAAACGATTCTGGGGTGTGCGCAAAACCCCAGGTGTCACTTACAAGGATGTCGCCAACCTGCTGGGGGAATATCTCCGCAAGTGGGGGAAGGGCGCAGGGGCCACTACCGCAGAGGACGTGTATAACCTGGTGGGGTTGGAGCAGCTGTATGACATCTGCCCTCCGGACCTTAAGATGTGGCTAGTGGACCGGAAGCCCAAAGATCTGCGCAGGGCAGGGGCACTGGCAGGTGAGTTTGTGGACAGCAGATCGGGGGTAGGGGGGAGACCCACATCAGGGACTCAGAAGGGGAGTCACCCAGAGACCTCTCCAAGGTGGGACTCCGGGAAGCCCAACTCAGGGGTGCCCGGGAATGCTGGGGCGGGGCGACCCTCCTCGTGGGACTTGAGTAGGGTGAGCAGATCGCAAGAGTGAATTATCAGGACACATTGGGTGAGTCGGGAGGGGGGAGACAGCCACAGGTGCACAGCCCTAGGTAGGGCCCCTGCTGCAGCCCGTGCCACAAGCCACGGGGCAAGGACTCATGGCCCCCACTCTAGCCCCCAGCAGAAGCCACAGGGCCAGGGGCGCAGGATCCTGGTTGCAAAGTCAGACCCAGTTGCAGGGCAGGGGAGCGAAGGGTCGCAGTTCTAGCCCTGGCTCCAGCCCCAGCCGCAGAGGGGAGCCCCATAGTCCTGCCTTCAGCCCCAGCTTCCGCCACTGACAGCTGAAGCAAACTACGTCACAGAGGTCTGGAATCAGAGTGTCACAGCCCCCCTGACTAAATTATAGACTTAGTTGTAATCCATATTTAAACATACAGCTTTATTTGTACAGTAAACAAACAGCAGGGGTAAAGGGCCGGGTTTTTTATTCAGTCAATAAATCCACTTCCCAATTTGCAGACCTCTCAGACGTGCCAGAAGTCTAGTATTTCTTGGATGTCTTTGCCATAGTCATGACTTGCTTCTGGGCAATCCCAAAGCTCTAGAAGTCCTTGCAACTCATCCAGAAATTCATTTTGACAGGGGTTTCACGCCACACCAAGTCCGTGCTGCTTCGATTCCGGACATCAGTCCATGCACCTTTCATGATTGAAAATACACACGCTGTGTATGCATTGCTTACTGGTATACTGAGCATGTGTGACACCGGCTTGGTCATGTTCAGGAATTCAGTGCTACCGTCCTGTTTCTCAGCACTTGAGACCAGAGTTCCCCAACTGAGCATTTTCCAGGCTCCAACTTGGAGTTGATGTCTTTCATGATACAGTACTCATCATAGAGCGGATCAAGATCCACTGTTTTCTGGAGGTTTCAGAGTAGCAGCCGTGTTAGTCTGTATCCGCCAAAAGAACAGGAGGACTTGTGGCACCTTAGAGACTAACACATTTATTTGAGCATAAGCTTTCGTGGGCTACAGCCCACTTCATCGGATGCATAGAATGGAACATATAGTGAGGAGAGATATATACATACTGTGACAAAGCTCTGTACTTGTCTCCGTGGCTCCTGCGTTTCCTGGCAGATTTCGCTAGCCTCAGAGGTTCACTGTGACCCTCCCCTTAACCCGTCTCTCTCTAGAGACAAGGGTCACAGTCTAATGAGCCGTTTTCATCATAAGCCAGTGAGGGAGGTGAGGAGAAGCTATCCTCCCTCGCACAGTCTCGGTTGTCTCCCAGTCTCAGTGATTAGTCAGGGGGAGTAAAGGGGGGAGCCCAGGCCCACCCTCTACTCTGGGCTCCAGCCCAGGGACCCTAATAGTATCAGCTATGGTAGCTGACCTTTTAGGAACAGGACACATACAATTCTCTGGACTACATCCCCACAGCAGCCCCCACTTCCTCAAGCTCCACTTCACCCTTACCTCAGAGCCTCCTTCCTTGTACCTGATATGGTGTGTGCAGTTCAGTCTCTCCAACAGCACAACTTCCTCCTACAACTCCTGACATGCGCACCCACCTGACTAACTGGGAGGCTTTTAACTAGTTTCAGCCAGCCCCTGATTGGCTTCAGGTGTCCCAATCAAACTAGCAATCTCCACTGCCTTCTGGAAAGATCTTAATTGGCCCCAGGTGTCTTATTTCACCTGGAGCAGCTGCCATTTACTTATCCTGGTACCAGGGATTTGTTTAACCTGGGACTAATATATCTATCTCCCATAACTTTTCTATGGCCATCTGACTCAATGCGGTCACCTCACTAGCTCCTGAGCCCCAGTCTGTGACCCCCCAGCAGCCCTGGGTGCCCCACTCTGCCCTAACCTGGCTCTGCGGCAGGTGCTGTGATGAACTTCTGCTCCTGGGGGAATTCTGCAGCACGGGGCAGGCAGAGAATTTTTCCCCCCACAGAAAATACATTCTGCCCCAGAAGTGCTGCAGTTCTGCCTTTTGCCCACCAGGGGCCGCTGTGGCAATAGAACAGCGGCTGTGTTCATGCTGCTGGGTGCTCTGGCACCAGAGCGGCCTCTCGTGGGCAAAAGGCGGAACTGCAGCACTTCTGGGCAGAGTGTATTTTCTGCCGGGGGGGAATTATGCAGGACAGATGATTTCTGCGCATTCTAGGGTTGCCAACCCTCTAGGATTGGCCTGGAGTTTCCAGGAATTATAGATTAATCTTTAATTAAAGTTTATGTTATGTGATGAAATCTCCAGGAATAAATCCAACCAAAATTGGCAACCCTAGTGCATCTCAGATGCGCAGAATTTCCCCAGGAGTAACAGACTGTAGATGCAGTGAGGTGTCTGTCAGCCCTGGCGCTGTCCCTGGGGCTGGGCGCTAAGGGCAGATTAGACACAGGGGAGGGGTCTATGTCTCCCCATCTCACTCCTGTTTGTGTGTGAACGCAGAGCTCCCTGCGCCCGGACCCTCCATCTCAGTCAGCCCCAGCGGGATGATCGCCCTGGGGGGAGCCGTCACCATCCGCTGTCAGTGTCGGTGCAAGGCCAGGAGGTTATTTCTGTATAAAGATGGAATCGAAATCCGGGAGCTGGATGCTGATGGGAACGGGGGTGAATTCACCATCCCCAGCGCCAGATGGGAAGACTCAGGGAGCTTCAGCTGTCGATCTCGCTCCAGATTAGAGCCGCCCAACAGGTCAGATCCCAGTGATTACATGCGGATTGTTGTAGCAGGTGAGAGGTCTGTCTTGGCATCCCCACTCCCAGCTCTACAGCCTGCCAGATGTACAGGGGGTCTCTGGGCCGATGGGCGCTCAGAGCCAGGCTCTACCCTGAGCCCGGGGCCCAGCAGAGGGGACACCCAGCCAAGGATCAGGGACAGAGTCACTGGAGGGTTCCCCAGCCACTGGAGATTGGGGAATGAGGGGGGGATCCCTGTCCCCAGGGGACCTTGGGGTGTCACTTAACCTGCCTGTGCCTCCATTTCCCCTTTTACGAACGGGGGATAATCATCCCTCCTGCACTTTGTGTTTGGTTAGATCGTCAGGACTTGGCTTTAGGGTGGGGGATTTTTCTCCCCGTGTCTGTGCAGCACCCAGCACCTCTGACTCCCAGCCCTCTCCCAAACTAACCACTAGACCCCACTCCCCTCCCAGAGCCGGGGATAGAACCCAGGCGTCCTGGCTCCCAGACTGGGGGGCCCATTAAGTAGATACATGGGTACAGAAGGGTGCTCTGGATTTAGGTCTTCGGGCAGTTTCGGTCGTAGCTCCTGGGAAACTCAAGGTAATATGGTACAAACAAAGGTAGGTGTATTACGGGTAAAGATACAGAAACTGGGTAAAATAGGGGGAGAAACACGAGCATAGACAAACAGTGAATCCGTGACTGGTTTAGGAGCTTGAAGCTCAAACCCACCAAACCTCCCTTGGTATTTGAGAAAACAACAAATGATGCCCCAATACAGAAACTTTTCCCTGCTATTTATTATTAAGGGAGATATCCCATCTCCTAGAACTGGAAGGGACCTTGAAAGGTCATCAAGTCCAGCCACCTGCCTTCACTAGCAGGACCAAGTACTGATTTTGCCCCAGATCCCCAAGTGGTCCCCCCTCAAGGATTGAACTCACACCCCTGGGTTTAGCAGGCCAATGCTCAAACCACTGAGCTATCCCTCCCCACAGTGGGCACCATCTAGTGATGTGAGGCCCAGCACCGTCTACTCTCCGGCTGATCGGGAGCCTTCGAGGAGGACCACTGGGAAGTCCCGACGACAGACCCTCTGGGATGCTGATCGTCAGGAAAACAGCAGGACCCTTCACGGGTCAGGTGGATTTGCTGTGGTGGGGATGGCGATAATAGAATATCAGGGCTAGAAGGGACCTGAGAAAATCATCTAGTCCGACCCCCAGACAGATTTTTGCCCCAAATCCCTAAATGGCCCTGTCAAGGATTGAACTCCCAACACAGTGTTTAGCAGGCCAATGCTCAAACCACTGAGCTATCCCTCCCCTCAGTCTCACTCTGGGATGGGTGGTGTTCTCACTGGCTCTGGAGCCGTGCCGACCGTCCACGCGCTGCTGCTGGAACGGACAGGCCGGCGCTGAACAAGATCTTATATAGTCTGGGGGGGGTAGTTCTGAGGGAACGGCATGTTGGGGGCTGGCTCTGGCGGGAAAAGCCGGTTCTGTCCGGTTTGAGCCAGGGTAATCCAGTGTCTTAACTGTAAACAAGTCAGCCTACAAAGATGGAGTCCAAGGGTCACAGTTGATATACTCCATGTTGGATTTCATTAAAACCAGTTATTCACATAACATTGCCTCATAAATACATTATTAAAACAGCTAATTGAACACATTAAACAGAACCAACATCCCTTATTTATTTATAGCTAACATATCCCCTCCTTGATGGTGTTTGAGATTAACCATCACAATAACCACCACTTATTATACATATTAACACAAAACATTATGTGTAAAATACAAGAGAGGATAGGCATATGTGTTAAGACAAACTGTTACATCAGAGTGCTAAGTGCTGAAATATCAAAAGGGGTTCATTTAGATATTTTCTTAGCGTTCTTGAGCCTACACAGACAAACATTTAATATAATTACATAGATGATCAGAAGAAACTGAATTATTAAAAATACCATGATTGGGTGAAGCATTATGAACCAAGCAGCATGTGTCTCACCTGCGTCTATACTAAAAATACCTTCCCACCAGTGTAGTGGTGTAGTTTCCTCCTTTACCTTCTTAAGGATTCGCTTTATATTACCTACAGAATGCTGGACTGTGAGGAGGGTCTTAAGACCTTCTGGCCTTAAATTGCTGATGTAATACGTGAGCTGTTTATGATGTAATAACCTTTTGATTGCTTCTAGGTCAGCTCCAATATGTATGGGCTCAATATAGTCATAAAAACGATATTCTGATTGAATAACCTCCGACTCTAAATCATGCAAGGTGAGTGTCTAAGGGAATTGCTTGTATGACTTATGGTTAGCCAGTGGGGTAAAATGTAAGTCTTCTCTGTTTGGCTGGTTTGGTTTGCCTCAGTGTGCAAAGGACCCCCAACCTTGGGCTGTAACTGCCCTGCTCTGAGCAATTTGTCCTGATACTCTCAGTTGTGTCCCACCAAGGGCATCATCGTCACAGTGGCGTAGTCGGGCTTGGATCCACCGGACCAGGTCAATGAAGCTTTGGGTCAGAGCCCCACGCTATCCAAATTTGAATTTTGGTATTGAGAGTTTGGTTGGTTAAAGAGCAGTTGCAATGGGTGAGCAAGGAGCATATGAGGGCCTTGACAGAAAAGCCCTGGAAGATTTGTGTTCAGAAAAGGGCTAAGCTTTAAAAAGAAAGCTACAAATCAAGAACTGAGAGATCTGTTAATGGCCAGGTTTCAGAGTAGCAGCCGTGTTAGTCTGTATCCGCAAAAAGAACAGGAGTACTTGTGGCACCTTAGAGACTAACAAATTTATTAGAGCATAAGCTTTCGTGGGCTACAGCCCACTTCTTCGGATGCATGATTTGACTGGGAAGGGTTTCTCCAAATGTGTAAAAAAGCTGTTTGTCTGTGAATGAAGTTTCTGAACGTCTGTCTAATGTCTCAGAAGTGAATTTGGAATTAGATCAAGCACAGAAAGATCTCATTGGTCAGGAAAATGTTTCTCAGGAGCAGATTAAAGTGGATGGTCGGGATAAAGCCCTAACGGAGGAAGAAAAGGCCAGGGTACATTTTTGATGGGTGATGGATTGTTGGCTCGTACAGCTTGTAAAAGTGAACCTGAAAAGGGTAACTGTGATTTGCTGGAAGTAGGGCAATGTGGTGAGAAGAGCAGCAGTTTATCTGTTGGGAGTGGCAATGTGCCTGGTAAGGAAAGTTTGGAGGAGTCTAGGCAGCCTTGTGAGCTGATGGCTTTGTCAAGTCAGCAGTTTGGGAAGGCCGGGATAGTGGAAGATGAGTGTCCCTAGACCTTACCTGTGTGGAGAATTGTGACAGTGAAGGAAATGTGCCCGTGTCCGTTAGGGATATTGACTTGCCTATGGAGGGAGCTACCCCAGCCTCCAAGCAGTTGTCTGTGAACGGCCCTGTGTGCTGGGACAAGGGAAAGGTTATCCCAAGCTGTATGTCTGGTGAAGGAGAATGTGTCTCCGGCTCTTCTTTGTGGAGCAGACAGACGGTGCCTTTCAGCCTGTGATGGTTGAGAATAGTGCAGTTGTCTCAGAGTTGATTCTGGATTCAACTAAAACCCAGGAAAGGAATGGTCCTGAGTTTGTGTCTGCTGGGGAGAACGGCTCTGTAACTCAGTTGCATAGTGTCTATGCAAAATCCCAGAGACCAGACAATTCTGGTGCTTGTATTTTGCCTGTTGCGAATGTGTGGCTGGAATGGGATGCAGCAACTCTGTCTGATCAGGGAGATACCCTCGCCAGGGCAGAAGGAGAGCAGAATGGTGATTTAATTGTGTTGCCTACTGACGGTTTGGAAACTTGTAGCAAGAAGAAAAAGGTTCCTACGCTTTTGTGTGGCAAAGGGAAGGAAAATGCTTCTGACCTTTTCACTAAGAAATCTAGCAGTTTGCCTGAAAGGGGATTGGGTAGGATTCCACCTGACGAGCCAGAGGTGATCCTGGATTTATATAAGTAAGACCCACAAAGAGTCAGTTGTTGCTGAAGGAAGTTTTCCTCTAGAGCAGTGGTTCTTAACCTTTACTGGAGGGGGAGGGGACACATTGAGGCAGCTTTTATGTGATTTTACATCCTGTTAATCTCCAGATTTGTAATAAACACAGAACCACAAACCAGTGACCCCCTGTCCCTGCTCCGGGAATGTGTGTCACACCTAGGGGAGATGGGATTGCTCTGGGGGGGAGGGGGCAGTGGACCCTCCTGCTCTAACCACTACACCCCAGTCCCCTCCAAGAACCAGGATATATTACAGGGTTGCTGCCGGGGAGTAGGGTGACCAGATGTCCCTATTTTATAGGGACAGTCCCGATTTTGGGTCTTTTTCTTGTATAGAAACCTATTACCCCCCACTCCCTGTCCCAATTTTTCACACTTGCTGTCTGGTCACCCTACTGGGGAGTTAGGTTTATGCTGAGCTTCACTGGCAGTAACAGAAACAGGAAGCGAACGCGGGCTCTGGACACAGTTCCCCTTTTCACGGATTGTTTGGCTGCTCCTTTAGGAAATTAGGATCTAAATGTATCCCGCCCTCCCTCCTCACCTCAAAGGGGCCAGAAACCACCCCCCACCCCTCTGTCTCCTCTCTCTCTCACACCACTGCGCTAAGAACAGTATCTGCAGTGAAACTACCTCGGAAGGAGGTTGGCCAGGTCCCTCCACTCTCATACTCCAGGGTGGGCGTTGGGCCCAGCTGGGTCAGGAAGGAACCTCTGCCCCGCTCCATGGGAGAGGATCGCTTTGTGGGGGGCACTGTGTGTGGGGGGGAGCCCTCCTCTGCTCTGAGCGGCTGCTCCAGGGAGGCTAGACGGGCAGCCTTGTCACCTCTTGATGCCTCCTGAGATTCCCCAATTCCCAGCTGGTCTCCGGACTGGGCAGCTCCCATGTGGGGCTGGGAGGTTATTGGGGAGGGAGGGGGGAACCAGGCAGCTGCAGGAAAGGATGTGGTTTTCTGAGCGTTGCAGGGATCTGGCTTAGCGCTGACCGTGGTAGATTTGGCCTGGAGATTGCAGAGAAACCATCTGAAGAAAGGGGCCGAGTGCATCACGGGCTTCCTGGGGCTGCAGCCCCCAGTGCAGTTCCTCATTCCGCTTGGACTCGGGCCTCAGACTTGGTGGAGCTGGGCACTGGGGTGTTGGTGGCAGCGCTGAGGGGTCCCCCACTGCCCCATCATGGCGTCTGCTCTCACCGTCCTCCTCCTCCTCGGTGAGTATTGGAGACAGCTAGAGTGTGTGTCCTTTGGGGAGGGGAATGTGAGACCAGGGTGTGTGTCCAAGGGGGCGGGGAATGTGAGACCAGGGCGTGTGTCCATGGGGAGGGGGATCTGGGACAAGGGTGTAGGATCCAGTTGCTCTGGGATCTGGTCACTAATGAGCCGTCTCCTCTCCAGGCTCCTGGCTGTCCGGGCACAGCGGGGTGTGGGGAGGTGAGTATCAGTCTGTGGGGAGGACGGTAACATCAAGGATGGGGGAGGGGATGCATGGGATGGGGAAAAGAGGAACTGAGCCCTGAACCGTCCCCAAAATTCAACCCAAACTTCCTCTGTGAGCTCAGACCCGGCCCCATTCTTCTGTGCCCAGCCTCCCCGTTCCATGGAGTAACTAGGAGCCGAATCTGGCTCCCGGGGTCTGACGAAGCAGACGGGAACCGTCCCTGGTTCAATGTCCTGCCCCCCCAGGCTGTGAGGATCGGTGGAGGGCAGGGACAGCACGTGGATTTATTTCAGCTCATACAAACGCTAACAGGGCCCATCCATGGGATATAAATCACCTCAGGGTAACTGAAACGTTCACTGTCAGTGCCGCCGTGGGGGAGAAGCTGCCAGATCCACCCCCACCCCCACCCCCAGATCCACCCCTGAAAGCTCCCTCCCCTGCACTCACAGCCCCCCGTTCCCAATGCCCAAGGTCTTGTGCGACTCCTACCGGTCACAGACTCTATTTCCAACCCCGGGGTGGGGGGCAGAGCTGTGGGGGCCCACTGGTCAGGCTCCCTGGCTGGCCTTAGGTGTGGCCTGGGGCGGGGAGGGGGGGACTATCACTCCATAATGGAACAGAATTGTAGGTCGTAGCCCAGCGACCCCAGCGAGATCATTGTAGCAGGTGAGGGAGGGGTGTGGCCCAGTGTCCCGGCTCCCAGCCCCACACCCAGCCAGATCCTCTAGGGATTTCTGCACTGATGGGATGCTCAGAGCCAGGCTGGGCAGTGGGGACAGAGTCACTGGGAGGTTCCCCAGCCAGGGGGGAGAAGCAGCCACTGGAGATTTGGGGCAGAGGAAGGGGGGATCCCTGCTCCCAGGGGGAGCTGCAGAGCGGGGGGCGGGGGCTATCCCAGGCAACACATCACTTACGGGGTGATGGGTGGAGCTGAAGGTTTTAAACCTCGGTGTATAGTAGAGACTTGCACAGTCCCCTACAAGTCAGGAGTGGTGCTGTGCACAGAACCCAGGAGTCCTAGCCCCCATCCTCCCTGCTCTCCCCACTAGATCCCACTCCCCTCCTAGAGCCAGGGAGAGAACCCAGGAGTCCTGGCTCCCAGCCCTCCCAGCAGAAAAGTCAGGCAGTGAATGGACCCTGGACCCTGGACTGGCCTGTCACCTGCCAGGAGCCCGTCCCCAGGGCCCCCGAGTCTGACTCACTACTGTGGCTGCATGATGAGGACGGGCCCCAGGACAGAGTGACGGGGCCTGCGTCTCACGGCCTGTCTGCTTCCCACTGCAGAGCCCAGCTACCCCAAACCCAGCATCTCCCTGAGACCCAGCGGGGGGGTCTCCCTGGGGGGAGTCGTGAGCGTCTGGTGTCGGGGGCAGCATCGGGGCATGCAGTTCGTGCTGAATAAAGAGCGACGCCATTTCCCACCTGTGGATACGGACGAGTTTGAGGCTGTGTTTCCCATCAGCAATGTGAGCCGGGAGGACAGCGGGAGTTACAACTGCTCCTATCACAGCCGATTGGAGCCGTTCAACGTGTCGTACCCCAGCGACCCTGTGGAGCTGGTGGTGAGAGGTGAGGGGCCTGACTCGGCGTCCCCGTTCCCAGCCCCACCCCCAGCCAGACCCTCACGGGTGCTCTGTGCCAATGGGATGCTCAGAGCCAGGCTCTGCCATGAGCCCTGACCCCACATAGAGGACGCCCGGCCGGGGAGCGGGGACAGACTCACTGGGGGTTCCCCAGCCAGGGGGGAGCAGCAGCCCCTGGAGACTCGGGGCAGGGAGGCAACTTTAACGCTGCCCCTTGTGCGTAGGAACTGAGAGTCGCTATTTAATCCCATGATCCCATCCCCTCTGTTCTCCAGCGCCCGCCCCAGGCAGTGCCCCAAGCCGGAGCTGAATGAGGCAGGGCTGCAGGAGAAGCGGTGGCTTGGTGGACACGGCGTTGGGCTGAGACCCAGGAGATCTGGGCCAGCTCCTGGCGCAGCCACAGACAGTGTGTGATGGGAGCACGTCGCAGTTTTCAAAAGTGTCCTTCATAGTGAGGGGCCTCAATCTTGGGGGATCTCAGGCCGAGCTCCCACAAACCGAGACTCCCACAGTTAGTGGAGACCTCTGCAAACGCTGGCCTCAATAGCGCTGGATCCCTTGTGTTGGGGGAGCATGTAGGGCCCCCACCATGATCAGGGCCCCTTTGTGCCAGGAGCTGCATAAACACAGAGTGAAGAGACAGTCCCGGCCCCTGGGAGCTCACTAAGGAAAGTGAATCTGTCTGTGCCTCAGTTTCCCTCTGTGTAGAATGGGGATAAAGACCCCTCTCTGCCTCCCAGGGGGCTGACTCCCTTCCTGTGTGGAGCTCGGGCCCTGTGGTGCTGCGCGCCAGAGACCAGCCCATAAGTCGCTCTGTGCTCAGGCGGGGCAGATGCAGTAAATGAGGCAGGGGCCACACACGGGCAGATGAGGACCCAAGAACTAGGCAGCTGCAGCTCGGTGTCTGTGGGGCTGGGAGCCCAGCTCGCAGGGCTGGGATTCTGAGGGGGGGGGAACTCTGGGATCTGGGAGAGAATCTCTGCCTGGGGGTCTGTGGATCTACCCAGGGCTGGGGCTGGTTGGGGAGGCCGGGGCTGGGTGGGTGCCCGGGTCTGGCTCTCACAGCCTGTCTCCTGTGCCCAGATCCCAGCTTACTCAGACCCTCCATCGCTCTGAGCCCCACTGGGGTCACTGCCCCAGGGGCAAACGTCACCATCCGGTGTCAGGGGCAGCGCCGGGACGTGAGGTTCTTCCTGCACAAGGCTGGAGACCTGAACCCGCAGCGACACATGGACCCTGCTGGGGACAGGGCCGAGTTCCACATCCCCACCGTGGGCCGGCAGCATGGAGGGAGCTACAGCTGCAGCTACCGGCCCCAATCAGAGCCCTTCGTCTCCTCAGAGCCCAGCGACTCTGTGAAGCTGGTGGTAGCAGGTGAGGAGCCTGGCTTGGCGTCCCCGCTCCCAGCCCCACACCCAGCCAGAACCTCGGGGGGTCTCTGCACCAATCGGACACTCAGAGCCAGGCTTGGGCTCAGCAGAGGGGATGCCCGGCCGGGGAGGTTCCCCACTAGTGGGGAGAAGCAGACAGTGGAGATTTGGGGCAGAGGAAGGGGGATGGGGGAGCTGCAGACCGGGGGGGCCTTTCCCAGACAACACATCAGTTACGGGATGATGGGCGGAGCTGAAGGTTATAAACCTCAGTGTATAGTAGAGACTTGCACAGTCCCCTACAAGTCAGTGGTGGTGCTGTGCACAGAACCCAGGAGTCCTGGCTCCCAGCCCCCCTACTCTAACCACTAGACACCCCCCCCACCAGAGCCAGGGATAGAATCCAAGAGCCCTGGCTCCCAGCCCTCCCAGCAGAGAAGCCAGGGAGTGCATGGAGCCTGGACTGGCCTGTCTCCTGCTAGGGAGCAGAGCTCTGGGCCCCCAGGGGCTGGGGTTGCTCTGTGTCTCATGCTGTTAGACCAGGGCTCAGAGGAAGTTCTGGCCCCTGTGGAAAGGCATCCGGGAGCCCGTCCCCAGGGCCGCCGGGTCTGACCCACCACTGAGGCCACGTGGTGAGGACGGGCCCCAGGACTCATGGCCTGTCTGCTTCCCACTGCAGAGCCCAGCTACCCGAAACCCAACATCTCCCTGAGCCCCAGCGGGGGGGTCTCCTTGGGGGGAGCTGTGACTGTCCGGTGTCAGGGGCAGCACCGGGGCATGCGGTTCATGCTGAATAAAGAGCAACACCATTTCCCACCTGTGGATTCGGACGGGTTTGAGGCTGTGTTTCCCATCAGCAATGTGAGCCGGGAGGATGGTGGGAGCTACAGCTGCTCCTATCACAGCAGATCGGAGCCGTTCGCCGTGTCGTACCCCAGCGACCCCATGGAGCTGGTGGTGAGAGGTGAGGGGCCCGGCTCGGCGTCCCTGTTCCCAGCCCCACCCCCACCCCCAGCCAGACCCTCATAGGGGCTCGGCGCCAATGGGACGCTCAGAGCCGGACTCTTTCCTGAGCCCTGACCCCGCAGAGGGGACGCCCGGCTGGGGAGCGGGGATGGAGTCATTCGGGTTCCCCAGCCAGGGGGGAGCAGCAGCCCCTGGTGACTCGGGGCAGGGAGGCAACTTTAACGCTGCCCCTTGTGCGTAGGAACCAAGAGTCGCTATTTAATCCCATGATCCGTGGTTGTGGTTCCCAGGTCTGGGGCTGGCTGTGGGGGATGGGGGCACTGACTCTGGGTGGGTGGGGCCAGACATCAGCGGGAGGGGCAGCCCCCTAGGGCCCTGGGCACCGCCTGAGTGTCGGGCGCAGCAGATGACGTACTAGCCTCCCCCAGCGAACGCTGCCTGTCTATGTTTGGCAGCAGCCGAGATACCCCGGGTTTGAGCTCACTGCACAGCAGACAGGCCGTGGCAGAGGTACCTGGGGGGGTGAACAGAGGGGTCCTATGGGGTCAGGGAGCTGGGGTGGTTCCCTGTTCTGGGGGGCTAAGACCCTGAGTCTCTGATTGTCCCCATCCCCTGGCCTGGTGCTGGGGTGCTGGGTGTCTCAGGGGCAGTTCATCCACATGGGAGCCCCCTTCACCGGGGAAGCTGAGGTTCAGACCCCAGGGGCGCAGGACGCAGCCTCCCCTGAGGGGGTACAGCCCCGAAGAGGCCCCAGAGCCGCGGTGCCTGGGAGACCCCCAGAGGGGGGCTGGGCCAGATCTGCCGGAGGGTTGGGGGCTTCGCTCCGGGGCACTGCCAGCTGCTGATCTCCCCATCCAAGCTGCCGAGTGACTCTTCCCTTCTCCCCACAGCAGCCCCCCCAGATTTCACCCACGCCAACATCGCCCGCCTGGTGCTGGGTACCGCGGTCCTCCTCGTCCTGGGGCTGATCCTGGCTGAGGCCTATTACAGCCGCCCAAGGGGGGCGCCCTAGGTGAGGAGACCCCCCCTTCTGTGCCCCTTGCTCCCCCCAGGGGCTGGGCCCAGGGTGACACGGGCCCCCCTAACCCGCTGTCTCTCTGAGCCCCCAGAGCCTGGATCCGGCCGTGCAGGGAAGAAAATCTCCCCGGGGGACAAGTGGATTCCCCGTGGGTTGGTGAGACGCCGGCACAAACCCCCTGCCTCCAAACACCCCTGCCTCGGAGAATCCCCCCACCAAACAGCTCCCGACCTGACAGCGGTGTGACGGGTTCGGTCACAGAGACCCCCTTGGGACTGTTACCTGATGTGCTGAGATGACCTCTGAGCCCATTTTCCCTGCCAGTTTGGGCCTCCAGAAACCTGCCCTGTTGAGCCGGACACGCTATGTCTGCTGCAACACAGACCCAGGGTCTGAACCATGCCCCCAAAGCTGCAGACTTAACTGAAAACAGCTTAAGAAGTGCTCCTGTCTTCAGCACCCAGACACCCAGTTCCCAATGGGATCCAAACCCCATATAAATCCATTTAACTCTGTATAAAGCTTATATAGGGTAAACTCATAAATTGTCTATAACACTGATAGAGAGATATGCACAGCTGTTTGCTCCCCCAGGGATTAATCACTTACTCTGGGTTAATTAATAAACAAAATTAAGTGATTTTATTAAGTATAAAAAGTAGGATTTAGGTTGTTTCAAGTAATAACAGACAGAATGAAGTAAGTTACCAAGTATAATAAAACAAAACTTGCATGTCTAAGCCTAATATATTAAGAAACTGATTACAGGTAAATCTCACTGCAGAGATGTTCCAAAAAGCTTCTTTCACAGACTAGACTCCTTCCTAGTCTGGGCCCAATCCTTTCCCTGGTACAGTCCTTGTTAATTCCAACGCAGGTGGTAACTAGGGGATTCCTTATGACTGGCAGCCCCCTTTGTTCTGTTCCACTCCCTTTTATAGCTTTGGCCCAAGTCGGGAATCCTTTGTCTCTCTCTGGGTTCCCACCCCTCTCTCTAAATGGAAAAGCACCAGGTTTAAGATGGATTCCAGTTCAGGTGACATGATCACATCTCACTGTAAGACCTCCTTCTTCATAGCCTAGAACAGGAGTAGGCAACCTATGGCACACGTGCCAAAGGCAGCACACAAACTAATTTTCAGTGGCACTCACACTGCCTGGGTCCTGACCACCGGTCTGGGGGGCTCTGCATTTTAATTTAAGTTTAAATGAAGCTTCTTAAACATTGTTAAAAACCTTATTTACTTTACACACAACAATGGTTTAGTTATGTATTATAGACTTATAGAAAGAGACCTTCTAAAAACATTAAAATGTATTACTGGCATGTGAAACCTTAAATTAGAGTGAATAAATGAAGACTCAGCACACCGCTTCTGAAAGGTTGCCAACCCCTGGCCTAGTAGCCTGAAGACAGGTACATAGGAAGGCCTGCAGGTAAACAAACCCATTCACAGTTCACATTGATTCTGAAGCACCCGTAACGGCTTCCACTTAACATGTTGACATCAGTAATACAAGTTTATATCTTATTCGCCTAACTCCAGACATAGAAATAATACATGCAAACAAATGGGATGAACACACTCAGTAGATCATAAGCTTTGTAATGATACCTTACAAGAGACCTCTTGCATAAAGCATATTCCAGTTACGTTTACATCAAATTCCAGTTACATCGTCCCCCGTCCATCCAGGGCCGCACTGGGCAGGGTGTGTTTGGCCCCCACCCCATCCCACAGATTCGCACACCCCCCAGTGCCCCGATACAGAGCCTTTGGCCCCTGTGTGTGGGGCGCTGCATCTGGCCCTGGCACATACTGCCCCCCAGGTGTCTGTCCCCCTCCTCTCTCTGCAGTGGGGTACCCAGCCACTTTTCTCTCCCACCTTTCTCCCTAGACCTCCCTCGCCCTGTATTTCTATTGTACAAACCACCAGAGCTTCCTTCTCCCCTGCCCCCAAATCTCCCTACCGCAGGGAGCGGCTGTGATACCGGAGCCGTCAAATATCCCCTCGTGGGGGGTTCAGCTGACGAAGGTGAGTGAGAAGTTCAGGCAGCGTCACGAGAATCTGGATGAATGAACGTTGGGGGAAAGTTGGCGAGACAGAAAGACGGGATTAGTCCAACCCGAGTGGTCGCTGGACAGAACCCATGGGCCAGGCTGGGGCCTGCCCGGGACATGGGAGAAATGGGGGAGCAGATATCCGTGACCTAAAATTGGGGTATTGGAAACAAGGCCTCATTGATAGATAAAATATTGCGGGGACGGGCTGTGCCGCCCACCACCCTTTGGGGCCTTAAAGAAAGAGACTTGCTTCACCGTCACGGCTGCCCCCCCCCCCCCCCATCTCCTGGGCCCCCCGGGCCATCCGGACGCTGATCCGTGGAGATGTCCTGAGCAGAGCGGCCGGAGAGAGGGACCCCGATGCCATCGCCCCTCCCCCGGCTGAACCCCCGACCCGGGAGGAAACTGTGTCAGACTTTAACAGCAGCCGCGGTGACGCCGGCTCCAGCCCAGCTCCGCTGGCTCCTCTGCCCCCCCAGGACAGTCGCTAGCGTCTCCGGGGCCAGCGGGGAGACGCCCAAACCCGGGGGATTTTCCGGCTAGAGACTCACTCCAGCGAACGGAGCCGGGGCTGGAACAAACCCCTCGTTTCACACGGCGCCTGCCACGGCTCCCCCGGTTCCTGCTCTGCTGGGTCTGTAACAGCCGGTCCCAGGGGTCAATGGGGGGTTTGCTGTGGGGCTGAGCAGGCTGCAGGCTCTGAACCCCACCCCCGGCCTGTGTTTAACCCTGTTCAGTGTGGGGCAGGGCCTGGGGTGTGTTCGCATCTTGGGCCTTTTATTGCGTCTCCATGAACACAACAGGGCACAGAGTGATTTAGCTGCCAGCGCTTCTGCCCACCCCCCTATGGTGGGTGTTTGGGGGGGAGCTGGCTGTGGGGAGCCGGGAGTTTGGGAGAAGTACATTGAAGGTGTTGGGTGGGGGGCTGAGGGGACAGGGGCCGGATGGGGTACAGGAGTTTGAGGGCAGACAGGCTGTGCCCAGAAGTTCAGAGCAGGGGAGCACGATTGTTTGGGGGGGGGTGAGGGGGAGGGGCTGATGGTGCCCCCCAGGAGGGAGCTGCGATTTCTATGCCTTAGCAGGTTACCCTCTCACTGCCCCCCGCATTCCTGTCCCCTCAGTCCTGGGTCATCCACTTCCTTTCCTCTCAGTCTCCTGCCATTCACAGCACCCTACAGCACCTTCTGCCCCACATTCCCTGCCCCATAATAGCCCTCACACCACCCCTTCCCCTCCCATCACCCCTAGATAATCCTGCCCCACCCACCTTTCCAGCACCCCACTACCCTTTCCTGACCCCTCTTCTCTGCTCCCCATACTTTGCCATGTGGCCCCCCGACCTGCAGTGAGTCTGAGCTGGGAGTGGGGGGCTGGATTGTTTCCTGCCAAAACCCCTGCGGAGCTGGGTGGGGTGAGGGGAGGGGTTGGGGGCGCCCCCGTGGCCATGGGGCAAGTTCAGTCTGAAACACAGACGGGGGACCTCAAATCCCCCCTCCTCTGTCACTGTCCTTCCCCAGACCCCCTCAATGCCTGCCCCCTCAGTCTCAGCCCCCTTCTCCTCCCCCCACATCCTTCTTCCCTTCCTCCCCCTGCCCCACATGCTGCCTGTCCTATAATGGCCCCCACACCCCCATGTCCCCTCAGCCTCCCTCACTGATGGGGACAGGCCGGGCGGGAGATGGGGGCTTTGGAAGAGACGGGCTGATGGGGGGAGGAGCGTGGGGGGGAGCAGGGTGGGGGGGTCTTTCCCATGTAGCTCCCCACACACAGAAAAGCGAGGGAGGGGGCAGGATTGTTGAAATGGGGCAGCTCCTGCCGGGAGGACGAGTGTGGGGGGAGGCAACGACCCCTCCCATGGCCACAGGGTGGGATCAAGGGAGGGAGTTGGGGGGGCACGGGCTGGGGGTCAGGTTAGGGTCACAGAAGCCGGAGGGCTCATTCCCATGCAGCTATCAACCCACCGCGCCAGTACGGGGGAGGGGGGAAGCTTATCCACCCCCCAGGCTAAGGTGTCGGCCATCTTAGCCAGGGGCAGCATGGCCCCCCCGCAAGCACTGCAGGGGGTGAGGGGGCAGCCATGTTAACTGAGGGCAACAGGGGCTTCCTTCCCTTGGGGAGCAATGGGAGATGGCGGCCATGGCTAGTGGGGGGCCGTGAGGGGGCAGGGGCTGGGGCAGAACGGGGGGCTGAGGGGCCCAATGCGTGAACATTGGGGGTGGGGGGTGAAGGGCAAATGAGCTGGGGAGCCAGAGCTGGGGCATCTGCCGGGGGGGCCAATTTCTCTCGAGCTCTGTCCCTGTGATCTTCTCCCTTCCCCTTTCTGGGGGGCTGGTCGGCTCCCCCCTCCCATGTCCCTTTTGCAGCATCCTGGGGTCAGAGAGGGAAGCTCTGCCCAGGGCCCTGAGCTGCGCAGACCCACTGCCCCGGGGATAGGGTGACCAGATGACAAAGGTGAAATATTGGGGGGCAGGGGGGCCCCGCAGCACAAAAAAAAAAAAAAAGCCCCGGGCCCCCCCCCCCGCACCCGCTCACCTCGTCTTCACCCCCCCGGTGGGGGAAGGTGCCCAGCTGGTGCAATCCCGCCCACTCAGACACCAGCATTTCACCAAGTTGCCCTGCGCGTGGGGTGAGTCTGTCCCCACGTACAAGAACGGCCTGTAGCGCCGACCCGCCCGCGGCCCGTCCCTGTGCTGCGGCCCCGGGGAGTTCGGGGCAGGGCACGGCATGCGCAACAGCTGGGCAAAGGGGCCGGGGGACACGGGAGCCCTCGAGGAACGGGGGCCGCCATCCGCCCCAGGGGAGGGGGCCGGTGGGCGGCAGCTTTGCTCCTCAGGCGCGGGGTCTGGGCTCAGCACTGGCGGTCCGGCCGGGCGCCCTGCAGCCTCTCCCACCTTCATGCGGCTCGGGACACTGGACAAACAAGCAATTTTGTCCTCCCCAAATCCCCGCCCTGGCCCTACCTTCTTCGCGGCCGCACCACACATGCTGGTGTCACCCACCTCCCTCCAGCGCTTGTGCCGCCATACAGCTGATCAGCACAAGCCTGGGAGGGAGGAGGAATGCGGCGTGCTTGGGGAAGAGGCAGGGCCAGGGTGGGGATTTGGGGAGGGATCCAATGGGGGAAGGAGAGGGCGGAGGCGGGGTGGGGAAGCGCGAGCCCCTCCGGGCTCTGCCTGTGGGCCGGAGCGGAGGGCAAAATTGCTTGTTGGTCCCGCGTCCTGACTGAACAGGATGCGGGACAAACAAGCAAATATTGGGACAGTCCTGATAAAATCGGGACGTCTGATCACCCTACTGGGGATGGACTGGGGAAGGTACACGGGGCCTTTCACCTCTAGGAGGCTGGCTCTAATCTGTGTCCTTTTCTCTAAGCACCTGACCCCACCCCCCAACCAGAGCCAGGGAGAGAACCCAGGAGTCCTGGCTTCCAGCCCCTCCCCCCAAATCATTGGACCCCATTCCCCTCCCATAGCTGGGGTATATAACAGGGTAGGTGCCGGGCATAAGGTTTACACAGAGTTTCACTGGCAGTAGCAGAAACAGGAGGCGAGCGCCGGCTCTGGGCAGACTTCCCCTTTCGCAGATTTATCGACTGCTCCTTTAACAACTCAAGATCTAAATTTACCCCTACATCACCCCCTCACAGGAGCTGGAAACCACAACCCCTCCCAGCCCCCCCGTCCCGTCTCTGTCAGGAAGGAATCTCTGCCCGGCTCCATGGGAGAGGGTTGCTCCATGGGGGGCACTGTGTGTGTGCGAGGTGTCCTCCTCTGCTCTGAGCTGCTGCTCCAGGGAGGCTAGACGGGACTGTTGGAAAAGGTCAGGGCAGCCTGAGCCTGGGCACCTCTTGATGCCTCCTGAGATTGCCCCATTCGCAGCTGGTCCCTGAACTGGGCAGCTCCCATGTGGGGGCTGGAAGGTGATGTGGGAACCAGGCAGCTGCAGGAGGGGATGTGGTTTGCTGGGCGTTGCAGGGAGCTGGCTTTGCTCTGACCATGGTAGATCTGGGCTCGAGATTGCAGAGAAACCATCTGATGGGGAAGAAAGGGGCCGAGTGCATCACGGGCTTCCTGAGGCTGCAGCCCCCGGCGCAGTTCCTCATTCTGCTCGCACTCAGGCCTCAGGCTGGGTGGAGCTCGGCACCAGGATGTTGGTGGCAGCATTGGGGGCCCCCACTGCCCCATCATGGCATCTGCTCTCATCGTTCTCCTCCTCGGTGAGTACTGGAGACAGCCAGGGAGCGTGCCACAGGGGGGATATGAGACCAGGGTGTGTGCCAATGGGAAGTGGGGTACCCGGAGCCCAGGGTATAGGATCCAGTCGCTCTGGGATCTGATCTCTAACAAGATGTCTCCTCTCCAGGCTGCTGGCTGGCCGGGGTGTTGGGATGTGAATATCTGTAGGGAATGGGGCAGCTGGGGGAATTTCTGCATCAAGGACAAGGGATGTGGGTGGGAGGTGAGGGGTGCCAGTCCCCCACAGAGTTGATCCTGTCAGACACATGCTCCCTCCCAAATCCAGAAGTGGGGATTGTGACCTCACCCACTCATTACAGGGATGGGAACCTGCTAGAACGACTGGGGGATCTTGTAAACATGTTTTCTTGGGGGCCTGTCCTGGGAGCTGCTTTTTCAAATGACCCGAATTGGACCAGGAACAGCAAAGAGTAGATCCCAATTCACTGCCTGACTGAAATGGGGGCAGGGCTGGGTTCTGATCTCAGCTCTTCTGGGTCAATCCGGAGTCACTCCTGACTGCAGAGGGGCCAGAGCTGGGTTCTGATCTCAGCCCCTCCGGGATCAATACAGAGTCACCCCTAAGTGCATTGTGGGCAGGGACAGGTTCTGATCACAGCTCCTTGGGGTCAATTCGGAGTCACCCTTGACTACAGTGGGGGCAGGCAGGGCCGTCCCTAGGTATTCTATGCAACCTCCCAGCACTCACCGGCGGCGCGGCTGGGGCCAGTCTGCTGCACTTCGAGGCTGGTGAGTGAAGGCCGGCCCAGCTGCAGTGCTCAGGGGAGTGGAGGCAGGGCTGGGACGGAGAAGGGGCAGGAAGAGGTGGAGCTGGGGCAGAGAGTGGTGGGGGGCATGGGGAAGAGCCGGAGCAGGGGCTGGAGCAATACGCAGCTGCGCAGGGCACCTGGAAATGTGGTGCCTCAAATTTCCTGGTGCCCTATGCAGCTGTGTACTTTGCGTATGGGTAGGGACGGCCCTGGGGACAGGGCTGAATTGACGCTGGAGAACTGAAAGAATCCCAGACTGGAAATCTCCTTTCCCCCTCCTGTGTCTCTCCCTGGTTGTGATCCGCGGGGCCTGCATCCCAGGGTAGAACGCTGGAGCGACAGATGGGCAGAGGATTGAGTCAGACAGACACGGTTTGTGTCACCCCCCTTACTGCCTGTTTGTTTGTGAATCCAGAGGGATCCCTCCCCAAACCCTCCATCTCCGTCAGCCCCGGTGGGGTGATCCCCGTGGGGGGAAATATCACCATCCAGGGTCGGCATCAGCACCTGGGCATGAGGTTCCTCTTCTACAAGGCTGGAGATGGGAACTATCTGACTTACACAGACCCTGCTGGCTCTGAGGCTGAATTTCCCATCACCAGCGCCAGACGGGAACAGAGCGGAAACTACACCTGTCGTTATAGCCACAGAACAGGAGAAGCTGTCTACTCAGACCTCAGTGAGCCTGTGCAGATCATTGTAGCAGGTGAGAGGCCCAGTCTGGCATCTCGGCTCCCAGCCCCACCCCCAGCCAGACCCCCAGGGAATTCTCCGTGTGCCCTGGTGCCCAGCAGATGGGATGTCCAGCCCAACCAGTGAAGGTTGGGAGTAGGGGGGATATCTCAGCTCTGGATCCCAAGGGAGACCCTGACCTTGTCTCTGCCCATTGCTGATACTCCATGCTGGGGACGGGGCACAGTGGCTGTGCCGGGGTCTGTCTCCCTCCCACTGCAGAGCTCAGCTCCCCCAAAGCCTCCATCTCCCTCACCCCAGCGGGGGGGGGGTCACCCTAGGGGGAGCCGCGACCGTCCGTTGTCGGGGTCAGCACCGGGGTCTGGAGTTTGATCTCTACAAGGCTGGGGCCGGGAATGCAGCAGTGCGGGGCGGGGACTCGACTGGGGTCAAATTTCCCATCCCCAAATTGAGCCGGGCAGACGGAGGCAGCAACACTTGCTGTTATCCCCCGACTTGGATCCCCACACCTGGTCGGAGCCCAGCGACCACATGGAGCTGGTGGTAGCAGGTGAGGGGCCCGGCTCAGCGTCTCCACTCCCAGCCTCACACCCAGCCAGCCCCACAGAGTGGCTATATGTCAATGGGACACTCAGAGCCAGGCTCTGCCCTGAGCCCTGAGCCCAGCAAAGGGGACTGTCATAGATCCACCGGATCGGGGTTATGGTCCCAGCTTTGGAGCAGCCTCTGGGAGCCCTCGTCAATGTGCCAGACCCCCTGGGGGTCTCACTCTTCCTTCAGGGCAAACCCCGCGGCTCCCCTGCCTCCTTAGGCTGGACCCCTGGGCCGGCTTCCCCCCGGCTTCCCGTCACGAGCGATGTTCAGAGAGTGCCACTGAGGCCGATCCCGAGGGAGCCTGGTACAATCTTGGGGAGCAACACACCCCTACTCCAGCCTCTGCAGGGCACCCCACTGCATGGGCACACAGGAGGGGCTAGGAGGCCACTGCACCCAGCACAGAAAGTTCCGGGTTTGCCCAGAGAGAAGAACGTTATAGCCGGGTCCAGCCAAGCGGTAACCCCCTGGGCCCCTGCTCTGTCCCTCGGCTCCCTCTTTGCTCAGCTTCCCGGGCGAACCCCGGCCTCCCGCCCCTCCTCAGTCCTTGGCTGTCCGGCCAGTCACACCCGGCCGGCTTCCTGGGGGGCTGGGCCATCCGTGGTTGTTAGTTGGCGGCAGGTAGCAAATGTCTATATGGTTTTATAAAAATATGCTGATGAGTGAATATAATGTAACTGGAATATGCTTCATGCAAAAGGTCTCTTGGAAGGTATCATTACAAAGCTTATAATCTACTGAGTGTGATCATCCTATTTGTATAAATGTATCACTCTTGTATCTGAAACTAGAAATATGAAATAGAACTCTGAGGGCCTATTGTAATTATGCAAAGTGTGGGCCATTAATGGTGGTTTGGAATCTTGATAACTCCCATTAACCAGGACCATTGTCTTCAGATGGCTGTGTTTACCTCTAAGTCTTCCTGTATCTGTGTGTGCTGGCAGGTGGGCAATGAAGTCTTGCAGTGACATGTGATCATGTCACCTGAACTGGAATCTATCTTTAACCTGGTGCTTTTCCAGTGAGAAGGAGGGAGTGGGAACCCAGAGAGGGACAAAGGATTCCCGCCTTATGCAAAAGATATATAAAGGGGTAGAACAGAACAAGGGGAGGAGCCATCATGAAGAATCCCCTAGCTACCACCTGAGCTGGAACAAGAGCTGTACCAGGGGAAAGAATTGTGCCCAGGTCTGGAAGGTGTCCAGTCTGAGAAAAAACTTACTGAAGCATCTCTGAGGGTGAGATTATCTGTATTCAGTTTTATTGGACATAGATTTGTGCATTTTATTTTATTTTGCTTGATGACTTACTTTGTTCTGTCTGTTACTACTTGGAACCACTTAAATCCTACTTTCGGTATTTAATAAAATCACTTTTTACTTATTAATTAACTCAGAGTATGTATTAATACCTGGGGGAGCAAACAGCTGTGCATATCTCTTCATCAGTGTTACAGAGGGCAAATAGTTTATGAGTTTACTCTGCATCAGCTTTCTGCAGGGTAAAACGGATTTATTTGGGTTTAGACCCCATTGGGAGTTGGGCATCTGAGTGTTAAAGACAGGAACACTTCTTTGAGCGGTTTTCAGGTAAACCTGCAGCTTTGGGGCAAGTAATTCAGACCCTGGGTCTTTGTTGGAGCAGACGGGAGTGTCTGGCTCAGCAAGACAGGGTGCTGGAGTCCCGAGCTGGCAGGGAAGGCAGGGGTAGAAGTAGTATGGGCACATCAGGTGGCAGCTCCCACGGCGGGTTCTGTGATCCAACCCGTCACAGTTGGGCCTTGCTATGAGGCCCCCCAAACCCAAGACACCGTTCAGACATATGTTGTGGCCTGGCCGGGAGTAAACAGCCTTTGTTCGTGACCTCGTTAACCATTGTAACGATGCTGTCCTTGGTGGGACACAACTGAGTGTACCAATCAGGACAAATTGCTCAGAGCAGGGCAGTTACAGCCCAAGACTGGGGTTCCTTTGCACACTAAGGCAAACCAAACCAGCCAAACCGAGAAGACTTAGTTTTTTCAGGTCTGGAATGTCTTTCTTCTCCCAATCAATCAGGTAATTTGCATCAACACAGGCACGAGCGTTTAGATTCTCAGCTGCTACCAATTTCAAGGCTAGACACTGTCTTAAGGAGATAGCACACAAATCCAAAGAGTCCGAGAGTGAGAGTTTGCTTGCTCTCCTCTGCATCCTTAAGCATTCAGCCATAAAACTGTTCTGCTCTGACACACCAGTAACCAAATCTGCCCTGAAGCACGGACTGCTCGCTTACAGAATCAGAATGGCGACATTCCTTTCTCAACAACCTTGTCCCCCCAACAAACTGGTTAAGCACCGCCACTTGGTTATAGGGCTGCTCAACTTCCCTAACAATTTTCATTCCATCTGAAGCCTTCTCAGAGCTATTCACGCTGGATCTTTTCAAAGCAAAGTCAAGAGGTATTTCCAGTAAAGATAAGGAGGTGTTAGTGCCACACACAAGCTTAGGAATCTTTTTCTTCTTGCTACAAGTTTCCAAACTGTCAGCAGGTAACATAATTAAATCACCATTCTGCTCTCCTTCTTGTTGACCTGTGTTTGATGGGTGAATTTTTATGGCTCGCCACTGATCGCATCTGACCAGAGATTTATAGGTTCTTGTCCAATTCAGACTACAGAGTTTAAGAACCCAGAGAGTTCTATATCGGGAGAGGACTCTCGAGGTGCTTGGCAAGAACGCATACACTGAGGACAATGCCAAATTGATAAAATCTTTATTGCCATTAACATAAAAACAAGGAATGCAATGAAACTTATAACTGCAAAACAGTAAAAGAATTCCAAAACTCCCAGTGGTAACATTTCTATTATAAGTACTGTGATAAAGTTCCTCCTCTATCTTGGTGGGTCCTGCGCTTATTGGAGGATTTTCTTGCCTCAGAGATTCACCATGTGGGTTGGGGAACAGCCCAGGGACCTTCCCCTCTGGAAGAACCCACAATCCAGGTCAATTGGGAGGTTTGGGGGGAACCTCTACTCCGGGCCCGCCCTCTACTCCGGGTTCCAGCCCAGGGCCCTGTGGACTGCAGCTGTCTATAGTGCCTCCTGTAACAGCTTCATGACAGCTACAGCTCCTTGGGCTACTTCCCCATGGCCTCCTCCAAACACCTTCCTTAGTCTCACCACAGGACCTTCCTCCTGGTGTCTGATAACGCTTGTGCTCCTCAGTCCTCCAGCAGCACACCCTCTCACTCTCAGCTCCTTGCGCCTCTTGCTCCCAGCTCCTCACACTTGCACCACAAACTGAAGTGAGCTCCTTTTAAAACCCAGGGGCCCTGATTAGCCTGCCTTAATTGATTCTAGCAGCTTCTTCTTAATTGGCTCCAGGTGTCCTAATTAGCCTGCCTGCCTTAACTGGTTCTAGCAGGTTCCTGATTACTCTAGTGCAGCCCCTGCTCTGGTCACTCAGGGAACAGAAAACTACTCATCCAGTGACCAGTATATTTGCCCTCTACCAGACTCCTGTACCCCACTGGTCTGGGTCTGTCGCAGTACCTTAACCTAACATACTCACACCCTTCCTTGGGAGCCCGGTAATAGGAGGTGAAGGACCAGCCTCACTCCTGGCATGCCCGGTTACGCGATGGTGCTGGCTTCCCCATTGGTTAAGCATGTTGAGTAGTTACTATACTGCATAAATTGAGCTGATAGAATGATAGAAGATAGGGTACATAAGAACATAAGAAAGGCCATACCGGGTCAGACCAAAGGTCCATCTAGCCCAGTATCCTGTCTACCGACAGTGGCCAATGCCAGATGCCCCAGAGGGAGTGGACCTAACAGGCAATGATCAAGTGATCTCCCTCCTGCCGTCCATCTCCATCCTCTGACAAACAGAGGCTAGGGACACCAGTCCTTACCCATCCTGGCTAATAGCCATTAATGGACTTAACCACCAGGAATTTATCCAGTTCTCTTTTAAACGCTGTTATAGTCCCTAGCCTTCACAACCTCCTCAGGTAAGGAGTTCCACAAGTTGACTGTGCGCTGCATGAAGAAGAACTTCCTTTTATTTCTTTTAAACCTGCTGCCTATTAATTTCATTTGATGACCCCTAGTTCTTGTATTATGAGAATAAGTAAATAACTTTTCCCTATCCACTTTCTCCACATCACTCATGATTTTATAGACCTCTATCATATCCCCCCTTAGTCTCCTCTTTTCCAAGCTGAAGAGTCCTAGCCTCTTTAATCTCTCCTCATATGGGACCCATCCCAAACCCCTAATCATTTTAGTTGCCCTTTTCTGAACCTTTTCTAGTGCCAGTATATCTTTTTTGAGATGAGGAGACCACATCTGTACGCAGTATTCGAGATGAGGGTGTACCATCGATTTATATAAGGGCAATAATATATTCTCAGTCTTATTCTCTATCCCCTTTCTAATGATTCCTAACATCCTGTTTGCTTTTTTGACCGCCTCTGCACACTGCATGGACATCTTCAGAGAACTATCTACGATGACTCCAAGATCTTTTTCCTGACTTGTTGTAGCTAAATTAGCCCGCATCATATTGTATGTATAGTTGGGGTTATTTTTTCCAATGTGCATTACTTTACATTTATCCACATTAAATTTCATTTGCCATTTTGTTGACCAATCACTCAGTTTTGTGAGATCTTTTTGAAGTTCGTCACAGTCTGCTTTGGTCTTAACTATCTTGAGCAGTTTAGTATCATCTGCAAACTTTGCCACTTCACCGTTTACCCCTTTCTCCAGATCATTTATGAATAAGTTGAATAGGATTGGTCCTAGGCCTGACCCTTGGGGAACACCACTAGTTACCCCTCTCCATTCTGAGAATTTACCATTAATTTCTACCCTTTGTTCCCGGTCCTTTAACCAGTTCTCAATCCATGAAAGGACCTTCCCTTTTATCCCATGACAGCTTAATTTACGTAAGAGCCTTGGTGAGGGACCTTGTCAAAGGCTTTCTAGAAATCTAAGTACACTATGTCCACTGGATCCCCCTTGTCCACATGTTTGTTGACCCCTTCAAAGAACTCTAATAGATTAGTAAAACACAATTTCCCTTTACAGGAACCATGTTGACTATTGCTCAACAGTTTATGTTTTTCTATGTGTCTGACAATTTTATTCTTTACAATTGTTTCAACTAATTTGCCCGGTACCGACGTTAGACTTACCGGTCTGTAATTGCCGGGATCACCTCTAGAGCCCTTTTTAAATATCGGCGTTACATTAGCTAACTTCCAGTCATTGGATACAGAAGCCGATTTAAAGGACAGGTTACAAACCTTAGTTAATAGTTCCGCAACTTCACATTTGAGTTCTTTCAGTACTCTTGGGTGAATGCCATCTGGTCCCGGTGACTTGTTAATGTTAAGTTTATCAATTAATTCCAAAACCTCTTCTAGTGATAGATAGACCTTAGAAGAGCAAAACTTATCCCGAAAACTATTCCCTAAAACTATTCTAAAAGATTAACCCCTAAAAGACTAACTACCTACCCAACCCTTACAGGGTATTTTATAGCATCCTGAGCTATGTAATTCAGGCCCAAAAAGCACTCTCTCTCCCCCCCACACTCCCTGTCACAATCCACCCCACCCCACCATTTTGAAAAGCACGTTACAGCCACATGAATGCTGGGATAGCTGCCCATAATGCACCGCTCCCAACACAGCTGCAAATGTTACAAGTGTGGCCACACCACTGCGCTGGCAGCTGTCAGTGTGGACAGACTGCAGCGCTTTCCCTACTCAGCTGTACGAAGACAGGTTTACCTCACAGCTCTGTACAGCTGCAAGTGTAGCCAAGGCCTAAGAATTATCTCACTCCAAAACTGCCAACCTAGGCTCTCTTGATGACCTTGAGTTGTGGTGTACCCTGCAGTTACCAACCGGTTGTAGGAGCCGGATAAACCTGTGATGTGATCTGGATAGTTCCTCCCCTTGGTTCCCCAAAGTTCAGGGACCATTCTTATCTACCCAAAGGTTGCCAACTTTTATGCTGACATATTTATAACGAATTCTACTTTTTGCTATATAGCAACTCTTACCGGATCCTACAGGCCGGTAGGCTTCTTGCATTTCAGCATTTCAGCAAAACGTATTATTTGAAAACATGTCTCAACACCAGGAGCGCCGCCAGCTTTTCTGCCGCCCTAGGCGTCAGAAGGTCGCGCCCCGAAATGCCACCCCCCACAGAGGCGGTGGAAGGTCTCGCCACCGAAATACCGCCGCGGTCGCCGCCCCCCAAATTGTAGCACCCTAGGCGACCGCCGGCCCTCAACACATCCTATATTCTAAGAAATTAAAACTAATAAAATATAAGAATAAAATGGATTCATTTCAGGAAAAGAAACGTATTAATTAATATGGCTGGCTGCATTAATAGGATATTATAACTAGCAAAATAATTCTATGGGCTACAAATCCCCCCTTTGATGGGGTGATTGCTACAGAACCACACTGACCAAGGAACAGGTATTTCAGGTGTGGGAACAGGCTCTATTTCTTGATATATCTCCAACGTAGGCATTATGGAGGCATAATTAGTTGGTTGTATCAGAGGTGTTTGTTTTTGTAACTTATTGATTTTACATTGTATACATCCTAAAGTGATTAAAACAATTCCAGTTGCAATACCTTGGATGATAATCCATCCTTTCAATCCAATTTCCTCCCAGGGAGAATCTACTTCTTGGCCTTCCCCATCTAATAACTGGACAATTGCTTGTTTAGCCTTATCCACATCATTTGTTATTTGGATAAGGTGGGTTTCCTTTTGGGATACCAATTATTTTAATTGTAATCCTAGAGGGGGAATACATCCCAAAAATGTTGGGGTATATAGGATAGTTAAATCCTGATAGGAGGGATCAGAGTCAACAATAGTTGTGTTTTCAAAGGCAGGAACAGGGGAAATCACTTGATTTCCAATTGAGGTAAACTGCGTAGGAGTAAAACAGAAGTTTGGATCTGTGACTTGACACTCCAAGAAGCCTGGGTGGTTACTATGCAAAATTGACCATTTCCCGCCTAGGTCACTCTCTCCGTAGGAGTCGTCCATCTGGTGAGTTGAACCAGACTGTCACGGACTCACAGATGGTGCCCACTCTTGGCCCCGTGCGGTCCGTGGGGGGGTGCCCCTTTCAGTGAGACAGCACATCTTGGGGGTCCACTCTCTCTCGGGGTCAGGCCCCTCCATCTCCTGGAGCTGCACCTCTCTGAGTCTTAGCATGTCTGCCTCCGCCGTGGTCTCCCTCAGGGAGTCCCCCACTCTGGACCCCCGGGCCTCCACCCCCGAAGGGGTTGATGCAACCCTGTTCTCTAGCCCGGAGTGACTCTCAGCCAGCGTAAAACAGGAGGGTTTATTGAGCATCTGAGCACAGCACAGGAAACTCTCAGGGCCTCAGGCCTGGTCTCCCTCAGCACAGCACATCTCAGTCTCCCCTGCATCCAGGTGGGCTCTGCCTGCTCCCCCTCTCCAGCTCAGAGCCCCCCTGCTTCCCAGCTGGGCATCTGATATCACCGGCCCCAGGCCCCGCCTCTGTCCATTGTCTTCTATCCAGGTAAACAGGGTCGCCTGGGCCTCCTCTTCTCTCTTCTGTCCTCTGGCTCCCTCTGACTGGAACCGGATGATTAGGTCACTGGGGTCCTCTCTTCACAGCCCATTGTCCTCCCGCTGGCCAGAACCAGCTGCGACTCTTGAGTTGGGTCTCCGGGTCGTCAGGTCACCAGTCGCTGGGGTATCCATCCTCCAGGCCATTGGCTGGGGTCCCAAGTTCCCTCTCCAGTCCTCTGTAACAACAAACTCCCTCTCCCCTCACCTCGTTAAACCAGTAACAACCAGGGAAACTGAGTCCCACCCCCTCCGCATGCAACCCATTGGAAAAACAAGGAAAAAACAAGAAAATCCCCCACTTCGTCACACCTACACTCTAACGATGATTGATTCTGGAGCTCTCCCTGCAGTCCACACAAGACAGTATTTGCCTCAAACACATACATCTGCAGATGTACTGAGGCCCTTTTTATAAAGCCACAGACCATCTGCAGAACTTTCCATGTTTGGGTTGCAGTGTGAGAGACTACCAAGGGAGGCACATCGACATGTTCCTTGTAGATGCCGTCTTCGAGGTGACCTATGGACTGTACTGCAGCCAACCACGTATACACATACTTGTCTGGGTCAAACACGGGTAAAGAGACTGTGGACGACACATACAAGGATCGGGCTGCAACACAATTTTGAGAAGATAAACAACTGTCTCGGTTGGGATGTGGTGTCACAGACGCCTTTTGTCTCATAGGTCCAATGGATACATGTGGACATGCATTTAAACATACAGCTCTCGCCCCTTCTGGCAATACCTTTCAAAACATTTAGGGCAATACCAATTTAATAATTGTTCATCTTTGATTAAATTGGGGATCCTTCCCAATTCTAGGGATTGTAATGCCTCAGTGATGGTATTAATAACATAGTCCCCATACGCGGAGCATATAATTTCCTTTCCTAATGATTGGTCCTTTTGCCCATCATTATTCTGAGCAATTATTTTTGGATTGAATGTGTCACAGAGTGTGGGGGAGTCAGGGCCCTGCACTCCTCTTCCTGGGATTCACCGTGACTCTCAGCCAGCCAGTAAAACGGAATGTTTATTGGACAATAGGAACGCAGTCTAAAACAGAGCTTGTAGGTACAACCAGGACCTCTCTGTCAAGTCCTTCTGGGGGGCAGGGAGCTTAGACCTCAGCTTTGGGGTTCCCTGCATTCCACCACCCAGCACAAAACTGAAACCAAAAAACTCCTCCAGCATCTCTCTTCCCCCCTCCCCAGCTCTTCCTCTCCTTTGTCCAGTCTCCCATCCAGAAGGTGTCACTTCTCCCAACCCCCCCCTCCTGGCTCAGGTTACAGCTCAGGTATCTTCCTTCAAGGGAAGTCCCCCATCCCCAATGTAATTCCCCTGCAACATTCCCAGGTCAAATCTGCCCTGCTCCCTGTTGCATCACAGAGTGTCATTGAATAGTCATGCTATGTCATGCATGTTATAAATAGTAAAACGTTCCTCTTGTGATAGCCCTTTTATGCCTTGCAACATTGGATTCATCACTTGATTAGCCTCCTCTTGTAACGTATAATTTATGTGCTTATGAATTTTCCAAACATCTATACGATTCCACATTGACATCCCTGAACCAAATAGTCCTGAAATGGACCCCAGAACTCCCAGTGGGTTTAAGCTACATTTTTGCCTGGAGGTATATGATTTTGTTTTGTTATCTACCCCCAACATTGATACATCTCGAACTTGTTGCTGATAGGTTACAAGCTTATCCACAAGGAGTACTGAGAAAAAGGAAGCTACTTTGGTATGTTTGCAATATTCAAATTCCCCCTAAATGCCAGTTGGATAAGTTTAACACCACAGGAAAATGCATAAATTGAACTTGATTGATTAATACACAAAATATGGGTGTTGTGGTGAGACCACTGGCTGGCCTGGGGTTTGTTACTGGACAAATCAATACATCATCAATGGTGTTGTCATAGTCATAATCAATTATTGGGCTGTGAACCTTAAGTTCAAAAGTCATATTCAATATATATTTCTTATCTCCCAATTTAGTTTGAAAGGTAAGTATGAGACAGATTTCATATAGCCCTTCATCTTCATGTTCTACTTTGTATAAGGTTAGACTTCCTCCGGTTACAGAGTTTTCATAGGTTTCAGAGTAGCGGCCGTGTTAGTCTGTATCCGCAAAAAGAACAGGAGTACTTGTGGCACCTTAGAGACTAACAAATTTATTTGAGCATAAGCTTTCGTGGGCTACAGCCCACTTCTTCGGATGCATAGAATGGAACATATATTGAGGAGATATATATACACACATACAGAGAGCATGAACAGGTGGGAGTTGTCTTATCAACTCTGAGAGGCCAATTAAGTAAGAAAGAAAAAACTTTTGAAGTGATAATCAAGCTAGCCCAGTACAGACAGGTTGATAAGAAGCGTGAGAGTACTTACATGGGGAGATAGATTCAATGTTTGTAATGGCTCAGCCATTCCCAGTCTTTATTCAAACCTAAATTGACTGTGTCTAATTTGCATATCAATTCGAGTTCAGCAGTTTCTCGTTGGAGTCTGTTTTTGAAGCTTTTCTGTTGTAAAATAGTCACCCGCAGGTCTGTCATTGAATGACCAGACAGGTTAAAGTGTTCTCCCACTGGTTTTTGAGTATTATGATTCCTGATATCAGATTTGTGTCAGAGTTTTCATAATTAGCCTTGTGTTTCCAATTCCCATAGGGAATTCCATGTCTGAGGGATGTGGAATTGGTTAATGTGAAGATACAGGTGTTACATCCTCCCTCTTTTGAATCCTCATCTAATGGCTGAATTCTTTTCCAACCACTTGATGGCAGTGATGTCACACCTGTGAATTGATACTTAAAGGTGATTTCTTCCCCTCTAATTCCTGTAACATGTTGGATTGGATGGTTGATGAATTCAGGATGGGGATCCAAATTTAAAATTACGTTAGGAGATTGAACAGTTAATTTAGTATGGCTCCACCAAACGCAATTATTAGGTAATGGTTGGAGAATTGTACAAATTCCTGCTCTGTATCTGCCGGACATATATGTGGGTACATTGTGTATTTTAATATTGTATCATTAGTCAAGGCGGGTAGTTTGGTCCGCCGTTTTATCGCTGTGATCAATTTTCCCTGATTTTATTTAAATTGCCAACTTATGATTACCTCATATCCTTTTGACTTTGAATCATGTGAAGGTGAAGATTTAGGGTATGTCCAGATTACCCGCCGCATCGGCGGGTAGCGATCTATCTATCGGGGATCGATATATCATGTCTCATCTAGACGCCATATATCGATCCCCGAATGCGCTCCCGTCAACTCCAGAACTCCCCCAGGGCGAGTGGCGGTAGCGGCGTCGACGGGGGAGCTGAGGCCATCGATCCTGCGCCGTGAGGATGGGAGGTAAGTCGAAATAAGATATGTCGACTTCAGCTACGCTATTCCTGTAGCTGAAGTTGCGTATCTTACATCGACCCCCTGTGACGTTATTGATATAATCTGGGACCATATAGAACATGGTTGCAACCAAAGTCCTGTAGTGGCACCAAATCTTGTATAAAGGGGGTCAAATGAGGTGTCTAAGACAAGGTTATGATTTGCTGGTTATGATTATGCTGCCTAGATATGTGTATCATTTTTGTAGCTGAAGTTATAAATATTGGCCCTGTACTGTCTGTATTTCAAACTTATGCTGTGCTTCTGGGAAACCTCCCAGACAGGTGGGTGTTAATTCTGCCTAGCCTGCTTGATGGCCCATTAAGGACCATCAGCTATACAACTGACCCATGGAGAGATGCCTTGTAACTCAGCAAAGTATGCAGGAACTTGCCCATGTGACTCCAGACTCCATTTTGCTGTAATTTTCCACAGTAAGAACAAAGAGGTGTTCTTACAGCTGGAAAAAACTATAAAAAGGCTGATGCCTCATCTCCATTTGGTCTTCAATCCTGCTTCTTACCTCTGGAAGAACTTTGCTACAAACAGAAGCTTTGAACAAAGGATTGATGACCCATCCCAGCTGGGGATGTATTCCAGAGACTTGATTTGAACCTGCAGTTTATTCTATCGCTGCTGCAAGCCTGAACCAAGAACTTTGCCATTACTGTATGTGATTGATTCCATTTAACCAATTCTATCTCTCATCTCTATCTTTTTCCTTTTATGAATAAACCTTTAGATTTTAGATTCTAAAGGATTGGCAACAGCGTGATTTGTGGGTAAGATCTGATTTGTATATTGACCTGGTGTGACGAACTGGGCCTGTTCTCACTGTGGTCTGTGAATGCTGACAGGGGAGTGTGGCTGGAATAGTCTGCATTGGAGGATGGGAGACAGCCCGAGGGCGCATACCTGAGTGTGTAACATGAGAACCCAGGAAGGGGTTGAAGGCCAGGTGACTCCTTAGCCTGGGAAACTGAACAAAGGCTGTGGGAGGGGTCGCTGAAGCGAGAGTGTGGGAAGCAGGCTGGAGAGATGGCTGGGAGGCAGAGATGGCTCTGACCTCCCAAGGGGGGCTGGGCTGGGATGGCCGGGGACCCCAAGATGGACCTAACTGAGGGGGTCCCTGTTGTCTGTGCCTGCAAGACCTGTCTTGGACTGTATTCCTGTCATCCAAATAAACCTTCTGTTTTACTGGCTGGCTGAGAGTCGCAGTGAATCGCAGGAAGCCGGGGGTGCAGGGCCCTGAGTCCCCCGATACTCCGTGACACCTGGGTCTGGGGCTTGGTCCTTTGGGATCAAGAGAACCTTTTTTGTGTATATTGGGATATTGTTTTTCATAACCATTTGTCTCCATAACGAGTGGCACTGGTGGTGATACTGGGAAACTGGAGTGTCTAAGGGAATTGCTTGTGAGACTTGTGGTTAGCCAGTGGGGTGAGACCGAAGTCCTCTTTGTCTGGCTGGTTTAGTTTGCCTTAGAGGTGGAGAAACTCCAGCCTTGGGCTGTGACTGCCCTGTTTTAGCAGTTTGTCCTGAATTGGCACTCTCAGTTGGGTCCCGCCAGAACCGCATCGTCACACCCCCTCCCTAGTGTAGACCAGCCCTAAGTCTCCTCTTTCCAACCCCGAACAATATTCACCCTCGCATCAACACTTAAGATGTTTACAAGATGTGGGAATGAGTCTGTAGAGTCATTTGCCAGCAAATTGGCATATAGCTTTAAAGTAAGTTCATTGCCTTGATTGGTGATAAGGGTTTGTTCAATCTCCGTTGGCGGTGCGATATGTTTCAAATGTTCAAACACCTGAGTGTGGAGGCGTCGTCGGGTATTGTGGTGCTGGGCAGCTTGGTGTACTTTATGCAGGAGTTTAGCCCCAAAGTCTTGATTTTGGCCTAGTCCTACCCTCAGGAGTCAGGGCAACGATGAAGGAGTAGCAGGTCAGAAATCTCAATGTCCATTACATGACTGCAATCCTCTGAACTCCGATTATGGTGGGTTTTTAGGAGACGATTCATCTAGCTTCTGGGAAGCAAACTGTTCCAGGGACCTGGATGATTGTTACAGCTTTAACTGATTAGCAGGGTAGATTTTATCTTTAGTACGCTTGCCTCCTGTTATTCTAATCTTATACACTGCTGAACTGAGTTTATCGATGATTCGGAAAGGTCCGATCCACCGATTACACAGCCTATGCTCTGATGTTTTGTAGGATAACAGCATTACTAGCTCACCAACCTCCCAAGTAGTCTCTCTTTGGGTTTTATCGAAGTAGGCCTTAGCCGTGCGTTTTGATTTCCCCAGTTTTGCAGCGGATCTGATTTAAATGTTCCTGCAGATGTTGCAGGTAGGTATCCATTTTGATTCCCTCCAATTGAGTGCCACTGGTGTGCCAAATTAGGTGTTCTGGTAGCCTCATACTTCGACCTGTCATTACTTCAAAGGGTGTCTTATCGGTAGACGCAGCAGGAGTTGCCCTTAGTGCCATGAGAATTAGCAGCATGAGGGAATCCCAGTTGCGTCCATTGGCATCCACTAGTTTCCTCAACACTATTTTCATGGTCCGATTTGTACATTCCACCATCCCAGATGACTGTGGTCTGTATGGGATGTGTAGTCTCTGCGGGACTCCCATTAGTTTAAGACAGTCTTTGAAGAACTGCCCTGTGAAATGTGATCCCTGGTCTGCTTCCACTTTCACAGGGATCCCCCAACGAGAGAAGACTTGTTCTACCAGAACCTTGGCTGTGGCCTTTGCAGTATTGGTCTTCAAAGGAAAAGACTACACCTGATTTGAGAAAGTTCAACAATCACCAAGAGGTATTGATTGCCTCTTTGGGTATGCAGTAGAGTGCCTATGAAATCAATCTGCAAAGCCATCCATGGACCTTCGTACACTTGAGATTGTAATGGTGCATTATGCTTGGAAGGAGTTGGGTTGACTTGAGCACAAGTCAAACAGTTGTCACAGTACTGCTGTACATCTAATTTAAGAAGAGGCCACCATCCCACGGTTAAGAGACGTTGAACTGTTTTGTCTACGCCCTGATATCCCCCTCGTGGAGTATCATGGACCATGTATATCATTTCCCTTCTTAGGGAGGTCAGAACCACCCACACTGGAAAAAGGCCTCCTGTATACATGAGGATTTTATCCACCACCTGTAGATGTTGTCTATACCTCCCATAAACAGGGTTCAACATAGGGTTATGAAGGACTGTTCTAAGTTCTTTTCTTTCCAAGGTTCCCCTGATTGAGTTCCTTCTCTGTCTAGTTTATCAGCCTTTCCATTTTCGATCGCACAGGGTTCTGATTTGGAATGGGCTTTGACCTTCTTTACCATAACTGGCCATCCTGAGATAGTGATTTTTAATGCCAGGTCACGGATGTACTTTAACAGTGATGCATACTTGATTGGGGACCCATCAGAGGACGTGAACCCATTTGTTTCCCAACAGGGCAGTAACTCAGTGACAGAACTGCACACCCAGATGGAGTCTGAAAACAGACCAATACCCTGGCCGAATGAGGGGTACATGAGTATGCTTTTCCCCAAGGCTCTCCTTTGGGAGGAATGACATAAATCCCAAAGTCAGTGCATGAATTCCCTTGAGGATCATGATCGCTTGATCCTTCCACAAAGAAGTGGTGCCCTTTAAAGGAACCTTTTTCTTGGATTAGAGGTAGGAAGAAGACTCTTTCTACCATTCCCTCTGGACTCTGTTCGTTTGTGTCTGGACCGTCATGGGGCTCTCCTTGATATAGTAAGGCTGTGGGCAGCAAAGATGGCATCCTAACAGGTTTTACTGCAATATCCTTCCCCTGTAACAATAAAGCCCAATGGGCTATGTGGGTGTTGGAAACATGCCCATCTTTAATGCGATTAGATAACAGAAACTGAAGGGGTGTGTGCGATGAGTGTCATATGATCGGGCTGAGGCCAATTAGGAAAGCAAAATGTTGTATGGCCCAACTAGTGGCCAGAAAGTACTTCTCACCGTTGTCGTATTTAAGCTCTACTGGAGACATTGAACGTGAGGCATAGGCCATGGGTCTGAATTTCCCATGTCTCTCTTGGGAAGCAACAGCCGCTAATACATTAACACTCACCGCCACCTCCCGGTGATAAGGTATCTCGGGATTTGGAATGATCAACACCGGAGCCTTGCCAAGGGCTTGTTTCAGCCGGGACACTGCTTCCGTGTGTTGTTCAGTCCATTCCCGTTGAACATCCTTCTTTAGCCGTTGGTACAAAGGACCTGCAATGGAAGCAAAGTTAGGAATGAAATCCCGGTGGAACCCAGTTAAGCCTAAAAAGGATCTTAATGCCGTTAGGTCCTCCGGTATCGACAACTTTTGGACTGCCTCCGCCTTTTGCTGTGAGGGAGTTGGACCCCATTTTGTTAGAGTAAGACCTAAGATAGAGACAATGGGTTTTCATTAATCGCGCCTTGGCAAGGTTGCACTTTAATCCTGCTTCCTTAAGAATTTGCGGGAGCTCGTCCAGCTTTGCGAAACGCTCCTCCTTGGTGCGAGCTGCTAAGCATAGGTCGTCTACATACTGGAATAAAACAGACGGTTAAGAAAATTGTGTTAGGAGTCGCCGCATTTGAGCATGGAACAATGCTCCCAGCTACTTGCAAACGAATGACACTAGCCAATATCTCCAGTCCCAGATGCAACCAGTGTCCAGTAATGCCCACTGGACACTGCAAGTTTATATGAGTTCGTCAATTTAACAAAGAAATTGATATGTACCCGGCTTGTTATCCCAAGGGGAGTCTCTGACACACTTCAAACCAAACGCGCTGCTTCATGTAGAACAAACAAACAGATTTATTAACTATGAAGGTAGATTTAAGTGATTATAAGTCAAAGCACAACAAGTCAGATTTAGTCAAATGAAATAAAAGCAAAACGCCTTCTAAGCTGATCTTAACACTGTCAACGTCCTGACAAACGTAGATGTTTCTCACCACAGGCTGGCTGGTTGCCCTTCAGCCAGGCTCTCCCCTGTGATCAGCGCTTCAGTCGCTTGGTGGTGGTGTCTGTAGATGTAGGTGGAAGAGAGAGAGTATGGCAAAATGTTTCTCCCTTTTGTCATGTGCTTTCTTTCCTCCGGGTTTTGCTCCCCGCTTCAGAGTCAGGTGAGTATTACCTCATCACAGTTTCAAACTGACCAAAGGAAGGAGGGTGATTCCCTTGAGGATCTAAGAGATTCTTTGTTACTGCCTAGGCCGACGTCCTTTGTTCCTGTGAGGCTGGGCTGGGTTTGGCTCACACATGCCCTGATGAGGTGTGAACTGCCCCTCTGCTTTGGGAGAGTTTTTGCCTGGGCTTGCTTTAAGCCACGAGGATACATTTTCAGCCTCATAACTATATACATGAAATTATAACCTATAACCTTACAATAACATCACTGTAACCATTACTATAACATCCCTATAACAACCATGCTCAGTGCATTATGAGCCTTCCGAAGACACCCAACATGCCAAACTTTGCATTGGATGCCACACAATCATTTTATAAAGATGAACATGAGGTGCTGGGTGTTCCCCCGAGGGACAGAGCATCAGTGTCCTGCAGAGGCAGGAAAAGGAGCCGCACAGAGACCAAGCAGTTAGGAACCCCGGCTCCTCCCCCTCCCAATGGAACTGCCTGGGTCACAGGGCTCCTGGGTTCTGTCCCAGCTTGGGGAGGGCAGTGGGGTCTAGTGGTTAGAGCAGGGGTTTAGGGTACAGCATGAGGGAGGATGGGGGGCTCTCTGGATGTGATGGGGAATCTCCCTGCGGGTGGGGGGCTATGACATTTGCAAGGGGATTTTCTCTCTTTTGACACCAGCCGTTTGGGGGTGTTGAAGGCCCCAGCTCAGCAAGACCCCGTCTGTAAGTAACACACCCAAGGGGGTACCAGGATGGGGCAGGAGCCCTGGAGAAGGGTGGAGCTTGTGGGGGCTCCACCCACATGGGGCAGAGCCTGATTTACAGCTGCTACTGGGCGGGACTAAGGAGAAGGCCCCAGAGGTAGCAGGTGTCAGCTGAGCTTCTTGCCTCCCTCCCCACCAGATCCCTGTGGGCCACCCTCCCCTCCCCCTCTAGTTCGGGGATTCCCTCTGTGTATTCCCCATTCTCCGCCACAGGCCTGGGGCTTTGTATGTCCCCCCTTCACTTCTCCATCGGACCTTCCCAGCCAGTGACCTGTGGGGAATCCCCATCCACTCCTGCCTCCCAGCCCCCTGCTCTAACCACTAGACCCCACTCCCCTCCCAGAACCGGGGTGAGAACCCAGACGTTCTGACTCCCAGCCCCCCACCCGCCATAACCCCCTAGACTCTGCCGCCGTCTCTGTGCCTCAGTTTTCTTCCCTCAGGGCTAATGATCCTGGCCCATGCTGTGGGGTGGAGCGGGGGGACTGGCTGTGCTGGTCTCTGAGCCCGCAGGATGGATGGGGGGTCAGAGCTGGGTGTGGGGTTCTGCTCTGGGCCGGCCGGGGGTGCAGCTCAGCGGGTGTCTCTGTTCCGTAGACGCCTCCATCGACGAAGGGAAACAACCGCCGACCCTGGTAAGTGTCCCCTGTTCCCCCATAGGGCCTGACCCCCAACCCTGACCCACATGGGCCCTGGGAGCCCCCTCACGTCGAACCCCCACCCCTTCTTCACCTGGCACACTCAGTGATTTGGGGTGGGGCTGCTGGGAGGGGGTTAGGCTTATGGGATCACCAGCTGGGATTGCAGGGTGTCTGTCTGTGTGGGAGTGTGTGTTTGGGGTGGGGGGGTGCTGGTGCACACACACACACACACACACACACACACACCCCTACCTCAATGACTCCCCTCCCAGCCCCAGGAGCCCGATGCCAGTGCCAGATGCTGCAGGCTAAGTGGGGGGGTCCGTTCCCCAGGGCCGGCGCAACTCATTAGGCGACCTAGGCGGTCACCCAGGGTGCTACAATTTAGGGGGTGGTGACCGCGACGGTATTTTGGGGGTGTGACCTTCCACCGCCTCTGTGGGGGGCGGCATTTTGGGGTGGGACCTTCCGCCGCGTAGGGCAGCAGAAAAGCTGGCAGCGCTCCTGCCGTCCCCTGCCCCTGAGCCCACCCACCCCAGCGTGTCCGTCGTGATCAACGTGAGCCGGGGGGCCCCGCAGTGAGAGCCTCCCCCAGCCATGGGGCGCTGGCATCCAGGGGGCAACAGACTCACCCCCCTGCAGCGCCAGCCCCAGAGAACTCTGCTTCTAGGGAAGATTTAGGGGGAATGCTGCCCTCCCCGCACTGCAGCCCCATCCCATCTAGTTGCTGTCCCCCGGCCCTGCCAAGGCCCACATGCGGGGAGCTGGGAGGAGCTCAGCACCGGGAGGGGGAGGGGACACATTGAGGTAGCTTTTATGTGATTTTGCATCCTGTTCACCTCCAGATTTGTAATAAACATAGAACTACAAATCAGCCCCGCTGGGCAGCTCCCAGCCCCCCTCTCCCTGCGCTGGGAGTGTGTGTCACACCTGGGGGAGATGGGATTGCTCCTGGGGGGCAGGGGGCAGTGGGCCCTCCTGCTCTAACCACTAGACCCCAGTCCCCTCCCATAGCTGGGGTGCATTACAGGCTCGCTGCCGGGCAGTCAGGTTTACGCTGAGTTTCACTGGCCGTAACAGAAACAGAAAGTGAGCACCAGCTCTGGACACACTTCCCCTGTTTACGGATTTTTTGGCTGCTGATTTAGCAACTTAGGATCTAAATGTATCCTTCCCTCCCTCCCTCCCCACCTCACAGGCGCCAGAAACCACGGCCCCTATGGCCCGTCTCTGTCTCTGTCTCACACCACTGTGCTAAGAATAGCATCTGCAGCGACACTACCTGAGAAGGAGGTTGGCCAGGTCCCTCCACCCTCATGCTCCAGGGCGGGCGCGGGGCCCAGCCGGGTCAGGAAGGAATCTCTGCCCTGCTCCATGGGAAAGGGTCGCTCCATGTGGGGCACTGTGTGGGTGGGGGGGCCGAGTCATCCTCTGCTCTGAGCTGCTGCTCCAGGGAGGCTAGACGGGCCTGTTGGAAAAGGTCAGGGCAGCCTGAGCCTGGGCACCTCTTGAGGCCTCCTGAGATTGCCCCATTCGCAGCTGGTTCCCGGATGGGGCAGCTCCCATGCGAGGCTGGGAGGTGATGGGAGGGTGGACTGGGCAACTGCAGGAGGGGATGTGGTTTGCTGGGCGTTGCAACGATCTGGCTTTGCTCTGACCGCAGTAGATTTGGCCTGGAGATTGCAGAGAAACCATCTGTTGGGGAAGAAAGGGGCCGAGTGCATCATGGGCTTCCTGGGGCTGCAGCCCCCGGCGCAGTTCCTCATTCTGCTCACACTCGGGCCTCAGGCTCGGTGGAGCTGGACACCAGGGTGTTGGTGGCAGCGCTGAGGGGTCCCCACTGCCCCGTCATGTTGTCTGCTCTCACCATCCTCCTCGGTGAGTATCGGAGATAGCCAGGGCGTGTGCCCATAGGGGGGGATCTGAGACCAGGGTGTGTGTCCAAGAGGGGACGGGATCTGAGACCAGGGCGTGTGCCCATGTGGGGGATCTGGGACCAGGGTGTAGGATCCACTTGCTCTGGGATCTAGCCCCTAACACTGGTTTCCTTTCCAGGCTGCTGGCTGGCTGGGCACAGCGGGGTCTGGGGAGGTGAGTAACATCAATGATGGGGGAGGGGATATATGGTGCGGGGAAAAGAGGAACTGAGCCCTGAACCTTCCCCAAAACTCAACCCAAACTCCCCCTGTCATCCCCATTCTTCTATGCCCCCCCACACCCCATAGAGTAACTAGGAGTCGAATCTGGCTCCTGGGGTCTGACGAAGCAGATGGGAACCGTCCCCTGGTTCAATGTCCTGCCCCCCCGCAGGCTGTGAGGATTGGGGGTGGGGGCAGCACGTGGATTTATTTCAGCTCATACAAATGCTAACAGGGCCCGTCCATGGGCTCTAGTTCCCATCAGGGAACCGAAACGTTCACGGTCAGTGCAGCCGTGGTGAGAACTCCCCAGAGGCACCCCTGCTCCCAGATCCACCCCCTACTGTCCCCTCCCCTGCACTCACAGCCGTCCCGTTCCCAAGGCCTGGGGAAAGGTGGGTCTTGTGCGACTCCCACTGGTCACAGACTCTATTTCCAATCCCAGGGCGGGGGGCAGAGCTGCAGGGGGCCAGTGGTCAGGCTCCTTGGCTGGCCTCAGGTGGGGCCGGGGGGGGAGGCAGGTGATCTCTGATGCAGCCGGGTCCTGAGCTACGTCTGGGTGAACCCCCTGCCCCAAGCCCCATGGGCAGCAGTGCCAACCCGGGTAGGGGACAGACTCCCAGAGAGGCCGAATGATGGATGGACTGAATTGTGGCGGGAGGAGGCGGGGGGCTGTGTCTCCCCTGTTTAACTCCTGTCTCTTGTTCAAAGCAGGGCGAGAATTTCTCAAACCCACCGTCTGGGTGAGCCCCAGCAGGGTGGTGGCGCTCGGGGGAAGCGTCACCATCCGCTGTGAGGGTCGGTACCCGGGCATGGAGTTCTTTCTGCGTAAAGCTGGACACCCGAACCAGCAGGCGCAGTTGGTGCCTGATGGGACCGTGGCTGAATTTCCCATCGCCAGTGTCAGCCGGGAAGATGGAGGGAGCTACACCTGCGACTATCAACCCATAACGGATCAGAGTCGCTCATCGCATCCCAGTGACTCCATTGAGATCATTGTAGGAGGTGAGGAAGGGGCCCGGCTCAGGGGCCCAGCTCCCAGCCCCACACCTAGCCAGACCCACAGGGGGTCTCTGCACCGATGACGCTCAGAGCCAGGCTCTGCCCTGAGCCCTGGCCCCAGCAGAGGGGACGCCCGGACGGGGAGCGGGGAAGGAGTCACTGAGGGGTTCCCCAGCCAGGTGGGAGCAGCAGCCACTGGAGATTTGGTGCAGAGGAAGGGGGGAACCGTCCCCAAAGGGGAGCTGCAGAGCAGGGGGGCTTTTCCAAGGCGATGGGAAGAGCTGAAGGTTATAAACCTCAGTGTATAGTAGAGACTTGCACAGTCCCCTACAACTCAGTGGTGGTGCTGTGCACAGGTGCTGGCCCCATCCTCCCTGCTCTCCCCACTAGACCCCACTCCCCCCCTAGAGCCAGGGAGAGAACCCAGGAGTCCTGGCTCCCAACCCTCCCAGCAGAGAAGCCAGGGAGTGAATGGACCCTGGAGACTGGACTGGCCTGTCACCCGCTAGGGAGCAGAGCTCTGGCCCCCAGGGGCTGGGGTTGCTCCGTGACTCATGCTGTTAGCCCAGGGCTCAGAGGAAACTCTGGCCCCTGTGGAAAGGCATCCAGGAGCCCGTCCCCAGGGCCGCCGGGTCTGATCCACCACTGATGCCGTGTGGTGAGGACAGGCCCCAGGACTGAGTGACGGGGCCTGCGTCTCACAGCCTGTCTGCTTCCCACTGCAGAGCCCAGCTACCCCAAACCCAGCATCTCCCTGAGCTCCAGCGGGGGGGTCTCCCTGGGGGGAGCCGTGAGCGTCTGGTGTCGGGGGCAGCACCGGGGCGTGCGGTTCATGCTGAATAAAGAGCGACGCCATTTCCCACCTGTGGATTCGGACGACAATGAGGCTGTGTTTCCCATCAGCAGTGTGAGCCGGGAGGACGGTGGGAGCTACAGCTGCTCCTATCACAGCAGATCGGAGCCAATCACCGTGTCGTACCCCAGCGACCCCGTGGAGCTGGTGGTGAGAGGTGAGGGGCCCGGCTCGGCGTCCCCCTTCCCAGCCCCACCCCCAGCCAGACCCTCACAGGGGCTCGGTGCCAATGGGATGCTCAGAGCCAGAGCCCTGACGCAGCAGAGGGGATGCCCGGCAGGGGAGCGGGGACAGAATCACTGGGGGGTTCCCCAGCCAGGAGCAGCAGCCCCTGGAGACTCGGGGCAGGGAAGCTACTTTAACGCTGCCCCTTGTGCATACGAACCGTGAGTCGCTATTTAATCCCGTGATCCCATCCCCTCTGTTCTCCAGGCTCCGCCCCAGGCAGGGCCCCGGCCGGAGCTGAATGAGGCAGGGGCTGCAGGAGAAGCGGTGGCTTGGTGGACACAGCGCTGGGCTGGGACGCAGGAGATCTGGCCCAGCTCCTGGTGTGGCCACAGACTCTGTGTGATGGGTGCACATCACAGTTGCCAAAAGTGTCCTTAATTGTGGGGAGGCCTCAATCTTGGGGGATCTCAGGCCAAGCACCCACAAACCGAGACGCCCACAGTTAGCAGAGATCTCTGCAAACGCTGGCCTCAATAGCACTGGATCTCTTTCGTTGTGGGAGCATGTAGGGCCCCCGCCATGATCAGGGCCCCGTTGTGCCAGGTGCTGCATAAACACAGAGTGAAGAGACAGTCCCGGACCCTGGGAGCTCACTAAGGAAAGTGAATCTGTCTGTGCCTCAGTTTCCCTCTGTGTAGAATGGAGATAAAGACCCCTCTCTGCCTCCCAGGGGGCTGACTCCCTTCCTTTGTGGAGCTCGTCTCCTGCGGTGCCGGGCACCAGAGACTAGCCTGTGAGTTGCTCTCTGCTCGGGGGCGGGGAGGGCTGGATGCAGTGAACGAGGCAGGGGCCACACACGGGCAGATGAGGACCCAAGAACTAGGGAGCTGCGGCTCGGTGTCTGTGGGGCTGGGAGCCCAGCTCGCAGGGCCGGGATTCTGGGTGGGTGGAACTCTAGGATCTGGGAGTGAATCTCTGCCTGGGGGCCCCTGGATCTGCCCATGGCTGGGACTGGCCGGGAAGGCCGGGGCTGGGTGGGTACCCGGGTCTGGCTCTCACAGCCTGTCTCCTGTGCGCAGATCCCAGATTACCCAGACCCTCCATCTCGCTGAGCCTCACTGGGGACACCATCCGGTGTCAGGGGCAGCGCCGGGACGTGAGGTTCTTCCTGCACAAGGCTGGAGACCGGAACCCGCAGCGACACATGGACCCTGCTGGGGATGGGGCCGAATTCTTCATCCCCACCGTGGGCCGGCAGCAGGGAGGGAACTACAGCTGCAGCTACCGGCCCCGATCAGAGCCCTTCGTCTCCTCAGAGCCCAGCGACCCCGTGCAGCTGGTGGTAGCAGGTGAGGGGCCCGGCTCGGTGTCCCCGCTCCCAGCCCCACCCCCAGCCGGATCCTCCGGGGGTCTCTGCACTGATGGGATGCTCAGAGCCAGGCTCTGCCCTGAGCCCTGGGCCCAGCAGAGGGGACACTGGCCGGGGAGCGGGGACAGAGTCACTGGGGGGTTCCCGAGCTGCGGGAAGCAGCAGCAGCTGGAGATTTGGGGATGAACGGGGGGGGATTCCTGGCCCCTGGGCGGCGCGGGGGCAGGGAGTGGAATCTGCCATTGAACCAGCTGTGGAAACGGGTCGTGGTGCCCAGGGGCTGGGGCTGGTTGTGGGGGATGGGAGGAGTTACTCTGGGTGGGTGGGGCCCAGATATCAGGGGGAGTGGCAGCCCCCTGCCCCTCACTCACCACCAGACCCCCAGTTCCCCCGATGCCTCCTGCCCTGCAGGTTGCTGCCTGGAATTTGCTGGAGGATGTCAGGGGAGGGGCAGGATCTGGCAGGATGGGCTGTGAAATTGGGCCCAGCTGGGTACCAAAGTCCTGGGGCAATAACCCCCCCTTCTTGGGCCAAATGGCATCCCCCTGGCAATAGAAGTGAGCATTGCCCAGAATTCGCATTGTTCTTGTTTCTCCTCCTCCCACTGGAGTCTCAGGGGACCCCCTGACCCTCCCCCAAATAGATGTTCTGCTGCATCTGGCTGCACCCTGGTCCCCAGAGCCCTGGAAACGCCCGACTGTGGCGGGCAGCGGGTGATGTACCAGCTTCCCTCAGTGCGCACTGCCTGGCTGTGGTTGGCAGAAGCCGAGATACCCCGGGGCTGGGCTCACTGCACAGCAGACAGGCTGGGGCAGAGGCACCTGTGGGGGTGAACAGAGGGGTCCTATGGGGACAGGGAGCTGGGGTGGTTCCCTGTTCTGGGGGGCTAAGACCCTGAGGCTCTGATTGTCCCCATCGCCTGGCCCAGTGCTGAGGTGCCGGGTGTCTCGGGGGCAGTTTGTCCACCTGGGAGCCCCCTTCACCGGGGAAGCTGAGGTTCAGCCACCGGGGCAGCAGGACTCAGCCTCCCCTGAGGGGTCCGGCCCCAGGGAGGCCCCAGAGCCACAGCATCTGGGAGACCCCAGAGGGGGGCTAGGCCGGATCGGGGGTGGGGGCTCCACTCCAGCGCAGCACCAGCTGCTGATCTCCCCGTCCGAGCCACCAAGTGACTCTTCCCTTCCCCCCCACAGCAGCCCCCCTGGATTTCACCAACGCCAACGTCGCCCGCCTGGGGCTGGGTGCTGCGGTCCTGCTCGTCCTGGGGCTGATCCTGGCTGAGGCCTATTGCAGCCGCCCAAGGGGGGCACCCTAGGTGAGGTGGCCCCCCTTCTGTGCCCCTTGCTCCCCCCAAGGGCTGGGCCGACGGCAGCATGGGCCCCTCTAACGCACCGTCTCTCTGCACCCCCAGGAGCCTGGATCCAGCCATGCAGGGAAGAGAATCTCCCCGGGGGACAAGTGGCTTCCCCATGGGGTGCTGAGACACCGGCACAAACCCCCTTGCTCCCTAACACCCCTGCCTCAGAGAATTTCCCCCACAAACAGCTCCCAACCTGACAGCAGTGTGACGGGTTCGTTCACAGAGACCCCCCTTGGGACTGTTAACCGAGCCCTTTTTCTCTGCCAGTTTGGGTGTCCAGAACCCTGCCTTGTTGAGCTAGCCTGCTGCAAACACAGACCCAGGGTCTGAACCATGCCCCCAAAGCTGCAGACTTAACTGAAAACAGCTTAAGAAGTGCTCCTGTCTTCAGCACCCAGACACCCAGTTCCCAATGGGATCCAAACCCCATATAAATCCATTTAACAATGTTTAAGCTTATACAGGGTAAACTCATAAATGTCCGCCATCTATAGCATTGATAGAGAGATATGCACAGCTGTTTGCTTCCCCAGGTATTAATCACTTATTCTGGGTTAATTAATGAACAAAAGTGATTTTATTAAGTATAAAAAGTAGGATTTAACTGGTTTCAAGTAATAACAGACAGAACAAAGTAAGTTACCAAGCAAATTAAAAGAAAACACACAAGTCTGAGCCGAATACATTAAGAAACTGAATACAGGTAAATCTCACCCTCAGAGATGTTCCAATAAGCTTCTTTCACAGACTAGACTCCTTCCTAGTCTGGGCCCAATCCTTTCCCTGGTACAGCCCTTGTTAGCTCCAGCTCAGGTGGTAACAAGGGGATTTCTCATGACTGGCAGCCCCCTTTGTTCTGTTCCACCCCTTTTATAGCTTTGGCCCAAGTCGGGAATCCTTTGTCTCGCTGGGTTCCCACCCCTCCCTCTCAATGGAAAAGCACCAGGTTGAAGATGGATTCCAGTTCAGGTGACATGATCACATGTCACTGTAAGACCTCCTTCTTCGTAGCCTAGTAGCTGGAAGACAGGTACATAGGAAGGTTTGCAGGTAAACAAACCATTCACAGTTCACATTGATTCTGAAGCACCCGTAACGGCTTCCACTTAACATGTTTACATCAGTAATAGAAGTTTATATCTTATTCGCCTAACTCCAGACCTAGAAATAATACATGCAAACAAATGGGATGAACACACTCAGTAGATCATAAGCTTTGTAATGACACCTTACAAGAGACCATTTGCATAAAGCATATTCCGGTTACATTTACATCCCATTCCATTCCAGTTACATCGTCCCCCGTCCATCCAGGGCCGCACTGGGCAGGGTGTGTTTGGCCCTAGTGCTTTCCCAACAGGCGGTTGCGTCATTAAATCTCCCAGGATCACCAGGGCTCATCACCCAGCCCCAAGCCGCCCCCCTCCATCCTGCAGAATCGCAAACAGCCCAGCGCCCTGAGACAGAGCCCTCGGCCCCTGTCTGTCCCGCTCCTCTCTCTGCAGTGGGGTCCCCCAGCCCCTTTTCTCTCCCCCTTTCTCCCTAGACCTCTCCCACCCTGTATTTCTGTTGTACAAACCCCTAGAGCTTCTTGCTCCCCTGCCCCCCAAGTCTCCCCACTGCAGGGGGCGGCTGTGATACCGGAGCCTCCAAATGTGCCCTCGTGGTGGTTCAGCCAACGAAGGTGAGTGAGAAGTTCAGGCAGCGTAACGAGAACCTGGACAAATGAACATTGAGGGGAAAGTTGGTGAGACAGAAAGACGGGATTAGTCCAACTCGAGCGGCCGCCGGACAGAACCCATGGGCCGGGCTGGGGCCCGCCTGGGTCGTGGGAGAAGTTGGGGAGCAGAAATCCATGACCCAAAATTGGGTTGTCGGAAACAAGTCCTCATTGGTGGATAAAATATTGCGGGGACAATGAACAGGGCCGGGACCAGGGCTATAACAAACCCCTCGTTTCACACGGCGCCTGCCACGGCTCCCCTGGTTCCTGCTCTGCTGGGTCTGTAACAGCCGGTCCCAGGGGTCAATGCGGGGGTTGCTGTGGGGCTGAGCCGGCTGCAGGCTCTGGACCCCGCCCCCAGCCCATGTTTAACCCTGTTCAGTGTGGGGCAGGGGCTGCGGTGTGTTCGCATCTTGGGCCCTTTATTGCGTCTCCATGAACACAACAGGGCCCAGAATGATTTAGCCGCCGGCGCTTCTGGCCCCCCCCATGGCGAGTGTCATAAACATAAAGGGAAGGGTAACAACCCTTATGTATGCAGTAACGTCAAATTCCTCCTGGCCAGAGGTACAGAATCACTTACCTGTAAGGGTTTCAGAGGGGTAGCTGTGTTAGTCTGTATCAGCAAAAACAATGTGGAGTTCTTGTGGCACCTTAGAGACTAACACATATATTTTGGCATAAGCTTTCATGGGCTAGAGCCCACTTCATCAGATGCATGAAGTGAAAAATACAGGAGCAGGTATAAACACATGAAAGGATGGGGGTTGCTTTACCAAGTGTGAGGTCAGTCTAACGAGACAAATCAATTAACAGCAGGATACCAAGGGAGGAAAAATAACTTTTGAAGTGGTAAGAGAGTGGCCCATTACAGACAGTTGACAAGAAGGTGTGAGTAACAGTAGTGAGAAATCAGTATTGGGGAAATTAAGTTTAGGTTTTGTAATGACTCAACCACTCCCAGTGTTTATTCAGGCCTAATCTGATGGTGTCCAGTTTGCAAATTAATTCCAGTTCTGCAGCTTCACGTTGGAGTCTGTTTTTGAAGTTTTTGTTGTTGAAGAATTGTCACTTTTAGGTCTGTTATTGAGTGACCAGAGAGATTGAAGTGTTCTCCTACTGGTTTTTGAATGTTATGATTCCTGATGTCAGATTTGTGTCCATTTATTCTTTTGCGTAGAGACTGTCCAGTTTGGCCAATGCACATGGCAGACACTAAACTGCATAGACACTACAGTGCTAATAAGCGATGGTCACATCACCACCACCCTATACCAGAAACCTACTAACCGCTGTACTCACCTACATGCCTCCAGCTTTCATCCAGACCACATCACATGATCCATTGTCTACAGCCAAGCCCTAAGAAACAACCACATTTGCTCCGATCCCTCAGACAGAGACAAACACCTACAGAATCTCTATCAAGCATCCTTAAAACTGCAATACCCACCTGGTGAAGTGAAGAAACAGATTGACAGAGCCAGAAGGGTACCCAGAAGTCACCTACTACAAGACAGGCCCAACAAAGAAAGTAACAGAACGCCACTAGCCGTCACCTACAGCCCCCAACTAAAACCTCTCCAGCGCATCATCAAGGATCTACAACCTATCCTGAAGGACGATCCCTCACTCTCACAGACCTTGGGAGACAGACCTGTCCTCGCTTACAGACACCCCCCGAACCTGAAGTAAATACTCACCAGCAACTACACACCACACAACAAAAACACCAACCCAGGAACCAAACCCTGCTACAAAGCCCAGTGCCAACTCTGTCCACATATCTATTCAAGGGACACCATGATAGGACCTAATCACATCAGCCACACCATCAGGGGCTCGTTATACCTGCACATCTACCAATGTGATACATGCCATCATGTGCCAGCAATGCCCCTCTGCCACGTACATCGGACAGTCTCTATAAGAATAATGGACACAGGTTAACCTAAGCTGGTGGTATATAAACGTAGGGAGTCTTTCATGCGGGTCCCCACATCTGTACCCCAGAGTTCAGAGTGGGGAGGGAACCCTGACCTGGTGGCAGTGCTGGGATCATTTTGAACCAGAAGCACAGACCGCAGGATATTAAAAGGACACTTTTTTTCTTTTGGGCTTGAAAACCAGGGAGGTTTTATTTTTTAAAGGACCCTTTTTTTTTCTTTTCTTTTTTTTTTTTTTTTAAGCTGAGAGCAGCTGGGTTTTTTTTCTCTGCCTGAGGGCAGAGTAGTTAAGTTCCTGCAAGAGAATTCACAAGTTAAAACAAAAGATAATCTAATGCATTTCCTTGCTATTATTTACAATTTCTGTAATTTTAGATGTATCATTTCAGTAGGAGCTGGGTTCACAAACCCACAAAGCACAAACACAACCTTCCCCACCCCCGCCATTTGATAATATCTTCTTTCCATTGGTTCTTCTGGTCAGGTGCCAACCAGGTTAATTGAACTGATTAACCCCTTACAGGTAAGTGACTCTGTACCTCTGGCCAGGAGGGATTTGAGGTTACTGCATACATAAGGGTTGTTACCCTTCCCTTTACATGTATGACAGAGGGTGTTTGGGGGGAGCCAGCTGTGGGGAGCTGGCACTTTGGGGGGAGTAGGTTGAGGGTGTCGGGAGGGGGGCTGAGGGGACAGGGGCCGGGATGTAGGACAGGAGTTTGAGATCAGACAGGCTCCCCCCAGAAGGTCAGAAGCGGGCAGCACGATTGTTTGGGGGTGTGAGGGGGAGGGGCTGATGGTGCCCCCCAGGAGGGAGCTGCGATTTCTATGCCTTAGCAGGTTCCCCTCTCACTGCCCCCCTCCTACTCCTGCCCCCTCAGTCCTGGGTCACCCACTTTCTGTCCCCTCACTCTCCTGCCCTCCACAGCCCCCTCTGCCCTACATTCCCTGCCCCGTAAGGGCTCCCCATACCTCCCCTTCCCCTCCCCTCCTCCTCCTCCCCCCACCCCTAGATACTCCTGCCCCACCCACATTTCCAGCACCCCAATACCCTTTCCTGACCTCCCCCTTCTCTGCTCCCCACACTCTGCTCCCCAAATCCCCCCTTCTCTGTCACTGTCCTGCCCCAGACCCCTCTCAGCTCCTGTCCCCTCAGTCTCAGCCCCTTCCCCTCCCCCCACATTCTTCTTTCCTTCCTCCCCCTGCCCCACACGCTGCCTGTCCTATAATGGCCCCCACACCCCCACGTCCCCTCAGCCTCCCTCCCTGATGGGGAGAGGCCGGATGGGAGATGGGGGCTTTGGAGGAGACGGGCTGATGGGGGGAGGACCGTGGAGGGGAGGGGCTGTGGGGCTCTTTCCCAAGTAGCCATCGACTCACCCCGACAGTGCGGGGGGGAAACTTGTCCACCCCCCAGGCTGAGGCGTCGGCCATCTTAGCCAGGGGGCAGCTGCAGGGGTGAGGGGGCGGCCATGTTAACTGAGGGCAACAGGGGCTTTCTTCCCTTGGGGAGCAATGGGAGATGGCGGCCATGGCTAGTGGGGGGCTGTGAGGGGGCAGGGGCTGGGGGCAGATCGGGGGGCTGAGGGGCCCAATGCGTGAACGTCCGGGGTGGGAGGTGAAGGGCAATTGAGCTGGGGAGCCAGAGCTGGGGCATCTGCTGGGGGGGCCAGTTTCTTTCGAGCTCTGTCCCTGTGATCTTCTCCCCCCCCTTTCTGGGGGGCTGGTCAGCTTCCCCCCCCCCCCATCCCTTTCACAGCATCCTGAGGTCGGAGAGGGAAACTCGGCTCAGCCATTGGCCCCTGTGAGCTCTGCCCTGGGCCCTGAGCTGCTCAGACCCACTGCCCCGGGGATGGGCTGGGGAAGGGACGGGGCCTTTCACCTCTAGGGGGCTGGCTCTGATCTATGTCCTTTTCTCTAAGCACCAGACCCCACCCCCAACCAGAGCCAAGGAGAGAACCCAGGAGTCCTGGTTCCCAGCCCCTCCCCCCCAATCACTAGACCCTATTCCCGTTGTCACGGACTCACAGATCGTGCCCACTCTTGGCCCCGTACGGTCCGTGGGGAAAACCCCCTTCAGAGCGACAGCCTTTCTCAGGGGTCCACTCTCTCTCGGGGGTCAGGCCCCTCCACCTCCTGGAACCACACCTCTCTGAGCCTTAGCACGTCTGTCTCTTGCTGTGGGCCCCCTCAAGGAGTCTCTCAGCTAGCGTAAAACAGGAGGGTTTATTGAGTGTCTGAACCCAGCACAGGAAACTCTCAGGGCCTCAAACCTGGCCTCCCTCAGCACAGCCCATCCCAGTGTCCCCTGCATCCAGGTGGGCTCTGCCTGCTCCCTCTCTCCAGCCCAGAGCCCCCCTGCTTCCCAGCTGGGCTCCTGAGATCACCGACCCCAAGTCCCACCTCAGTCCATTGTCTTCTCTCCAGGAAAACAGGGTCGCCTGGGACTCCTCTCCCCTCTTCCGTCCTCTGGCCCCTCTGGCTGGAACCGGCTGGTTCGGTCACCGGGTCCTCTCTTCACAGCCCATTGTCCTCCCACTGGCCAGAACCGGCTGCGACTCCTGAGCTGGGCCTCTGGGTCACCAGGTCACCCGTCGCTGGGGTCTCCGTTCTCCAGGCCATTAGCTGGGGTTCCAAGTTCCCTCTCTGGTCCTCTATAACGACAAACTCCCTCTCCCCTCATCTCGTTAAACCAGTAACACCCAGGGAAACTGAGTCCCACCCCCTCTGCATGCAAATCCTTGGAAAAGACAAGAAAATCCCCCACTTCGCCACACCCCTCGCAGAACTGGGGTATATAAACAGGGTAGGTGCCGGGCATCAAGTTTACAGAGTTTCACAGGCAGTAGCAGAAACAGGAAGCAAGCGCTGGCTCTGGGCAGACTTCCCCTTTCACGGATTTAACGGCTGTTCCTTCAACAACTCCGGATCTAAATTTATGCATCTCTCACCCACTCGTGCGGACCAGAAACCACAACCCCCCTCCCAGCCCCCCAGCCCATCTCTGTACCATGTCACTTGGCTAAGAATGGATTCTGCAGAGACACAACCTGGGAAGGAGGTTGGCCAGGTCCCTCCACCCTCATTCTCCAGGGTGGGTGCTGGGCACAGCCGGGTCAGGAAGGAATCTCTGCCCTGCTCCATGGGAGTGGATCGCTCCGTGTGGGATGCTGTGCGGGTGGGAGGGGAGATCCCTCCTCTGCTCTGAGCTTCTGCTCTAAGGAGGTTAGACTGGAAAGCTCCCATGTGGGACTGGGAAGTAATGTGTGTGTGGGAGGGGGCTGGGCAGCTGCAGGAGGGGATGTGGTTTGCTGGGTGTTGCAGGGAGCTGGCTTTGCTCTGACTGTGGTAGATTTGGGCTGGAGATTGCAGAGAAACCATCTGATGGGGAGGACAGGGGCCGAGTGCATCACGGGCTTCCTGGGGCTGCAGCCCCCGGCACAGTTCCTCATTCCGCTCGCACTCAGGCCTCAGGCTGGGAGGAGCTCGGCACTGGGGCCTTGGTGGTGTTATACCAATAAAAACTAGCAGGATCTTATTAAAGGGGACAAGATAAAGATGCCACATTTATTTTGATAACTATTTGATTTATGACCAATAACTAATATTTTAATCCTTATACACACACGTTATACCAAATACCTACACACACACACACACACACACACACACACACCCATCAGATGTTCTGCAGCTGCTGCATAGTTACCAGTCCTGCTTGAGTCTGTGGCTTGAGTTTGCAGCTTGGGTTCATAGCTTGTGGCGGTAACTGGCCAGGAAAGCCGGGCACAAGGACGAGCTGGGTGTCTGTTGGGCGCACCGATGCCCTTCCATGTTGGCAGCAGAATGTTACCCTCCTCCGAAGTTTTCCATCTCACCCATCCTTTTTGTAGGCTTTAGTTTGAATCCAGAGTCTATAGGTCTTGCTGTGTCACGCTGCCTCTGGGTTTGGTGATTGATCACCCGTCAATTTCAGACATGACTTTCAGCCTTGGACCGGGTTTTGATCTTCCTTCTATTGTACCTTTTCTTTTTAGAGTGGATTCTTCTTACTTTGTTAGGGCTCTTGTCTGCATCTTCAGCCGTTGGTGTTTGAACTCTATTTCATCAGGACAGGCTGGGGCTGGAGGTTGATTCCATCATCCATACATCCCTCATTCACACATCTAAACTAAACTAATAAGATTACAGCAGGGTTTGCAAAAATGAAGGTTGCAGCAAGCCCTTACAAAATGGAGTAAGCGTTGTAAAATGGGGTTTGAATTACAATATGGCAAACAGTGAACAGAAGTTACACTGTAGGCAAGTGTAATAAATGGTGAACAGAAGTTCCAATACTGAAACAGTGCAAGTCTCAGTGATTTAAGCAGGAATTGGATTGATAGTGAAACTTACAAAGGCAGCTGACTGAACAGCTATGGCTCTGAACAAGCATTTTAATTGTTAATTAGCCAGTTATTGGGGTAACCGGTTTTATGAATGAATATTGTTTCATTAATAAAACTTTACTGATGAAGTTACATTAATAAAGTGAACAATTAAAAACAATTTCATTCATCAGTTCTACAGTGGCAGCGCTGAGGGGCCCCCACTGCCCCATCATGGCATCTGCTCTCACCGCCCTCCTCCTTGGTGAGTATCGGAGACAGCCAGGGCGTGTGCCCATGTGGCGAGTCAGAGACTGCTTCTCCCTTATCCACATGACTCATTATCCTATCAAAGAAAGCTATCAGATTGGTTTGACACGATTTGTTCTTTACAAATCCATGCTGGCTATTCCCTATCACCTTACCACCTTCCAAGTGTTTGCAGATGATTTCCTTAATTACTTGCTCCATTATCTTCCCTGGCACAGAAGTTAAACTAACTGGTCTGTAGTTTCCTGGGTTGTTTTTATTTCCCTTTTTATAGATGGGCACTATATTTGCACTTTTCCAGTCTTCTGGAATCTCTCCCGTCCCCCATGATTTTCCAAAGATATTAGCTAGAGGCTCAGATACCTCCTCTATTAGCTCCTTGAGTATTCTAGGATGCATTTCATCAGGCCCTGGTGACTTGCAGGCATCTAACTTTTCTAAGTGATTTTTAACTTGTTCTTTTTTTATTTTATCTGCTAAACCTACCCCCTTCCCATTAGCATTCACTAGGTTAGGCATTCCTTCAGACGTCTCGGTGAAGACCGAAACAAAGAAGTCATTGAGCAGCTCTGCCATTTCCCACTTTCCTGTTACTGTTTCTCCCTCCTCACTGAGCAGTGGGCCTACCCTGTTCTTGGTCTTCGGACCCTGCTGGCTCTGAGGCTGAATTTCCCACCACCAGCGCCAGACGGGAACACGGTGGCAGTTACACCTGTCATTATAGCGACAGAACAGGACCAGCTGCCTACTCGGAGCCCAGCAACCCTGTGCAGATCATTGTAGCAGGTGAGGGGCCGAGCCCGGCACCTCGGCTCCCAGCCCTACACCCAGCCAGTGCCCAGCTGGTGGTAGCAGGTGAGGGGTCCAGCTTGGCATCTCCGCTCCCAGCCCCACACCCAGCCAGCCACACAGGGGGGCTCCGCGGTGATGGGGACACTTGGAGCCAGGCTCTGTCCTGAGCCCTGGGTCCAGCAAAGGGGACTGTCACAGATCCACCAGATCGGGGCAATGGTCCCAGCTTTGGAGCAGCCTCTGGGAGCCCTCATCAATGTGCCAGACGCCCTGGGGGGTCTCACTCTTCCTTCAGGGCAAACCCCGCGGCTCCCCTGCCTCCTTAGGCTGGACCCCTGGGCCGGCTGCCCCCCGGCTCTCCATCACGAGCGCTGGTCGGCGAGTGCCGCTGAGGCAGATCCTGAGGGAGCCGGGTACAATCTTGGGGAGCAACGTGCCCCTACTCCAGCCTCTGCAGGGCACCCCGCTGCATGGGCACACAGGAGGGACTAGGAGGCCACTGCACCCAGCACAGGAAGTCCTGGGTTTGCCCGGAGAGAAGAACGTTATAGCCGGGTCCAGCCTGGCTCCCCAGAGCCCCTTCCAAGCGGTGCCCCCCTGGGCCCTTGCTCTCTCCCTTGGCTCCCTCTTTGCTCAGGTTCCCGGATGAGCTCCCGGCCTCCCGCCCCTCCTCAGTCCTTGGCTGTCCGGCCAGTCACACCCGGCTGGCTTCCTGCGGGGGCTGGGCCATCCATGGTCGTTCATTGGCGGCAGGTAGCAAATATCCCAGAGATGGGCTTTGCCCTGGAGCCCCCAAACCCGAGACACCGTTCAGACATTTGTAGTGGCCTGGCCGGGAGTAAACAGCCTTTGTTCGCGACCTAGTTAACCATGCAACATAGAGGAGAAACTGAGGCAAACATGGTATTTGTACCAAATATTTACAGAAAATTCCAAGGGGTAGCCGTGTTAGTCTGTAACCACAAAAACAACGAGGAGTCCGGTGGCACCTTAAAGACTGAGAGATTTATTTGGGCATAAGCTTTCGTGGGTAAAAAACCCACTTCTTCAGATGCATGGAGTGAAAATTACAGATGCAGGTATAAATATACTGACACATGAAGAGAAGGGAGTTACCTCACAAGTGGAGAACCAGTGTTGACAAGGCCAATTCAATCAGGGTGAATGTGGTCCACTCCCAATAACTGATGAGGAGATGTCAATACCAAGAGAGGGAAAATTGCTTTTGTAGTGACTCTCAGCCGCAGGGTCTCCTGGGCCTCCTCTCCCCTCTTCTGTCCTCTGGCCCCCTCTGGCTGGAACCGGCTGGTCAGGTCACCAGGGTCCTCTCTTCACATCCCATTGTCCTCCCACTGGCCAGAACCATCTGCAACTCCTGGGCTGGGCCCCCAGGTCACCAGTCGCTGGGGTATCCATCCTCCAGGCCATTGGCTGGGGTCACAAGTTCTGTTGCTGGTCCTCTGTAACAATAAACTCCCTCTCCCCTCACCTCGTTAAACCAGTAACACCAGGGACACTGAGTCCCACTCCCTCTGCATTGGAAAATCAAGGAAAACACAAGAAAATCCCCCACTTTGTCACAGAAGCAAAGAATTCATTTAGTTTCTCCCCAATGACTTTATCATCTTTAAGCGCTCCTTTTGTATCTCAATCGTCCAGGGGCCCCACTGGTATTTAGCAGGCTTCCTGCTTCTGATGTACTTAAAAAACATTTTATTACCTCGTCAGTTTTTGGCTAGCCGTTTTTCACACTCCCTTTTGGCCTTTCTTATTACATTTTTACACTACATCTGGCAGTGTTTATGCTCCTTTCCATTTACCTCACTAGGATTTGACTTCCACTTTTTAAAAGATGCTTTTTTATCTCTCACTGCTTCTTTTACATGGTTGTTAAGCCACGGTGGCTCCTTTTTAGTTCTTTTACTGTGTTTTTTAATTTGGGGTATACATTGAAGTTGGGCCTCTATTGTGGTGTCTTTGAATAGTTTCCATGCAGCTTGCAGGGATTTCACTTTAGTCACTGTACCTTTTAATTTCTCTTTAACTAACCCCCTCATTTTTGCATAGTTCTTCCCTTTCTGAAATTAAATGCCACAGTGCTGGGCTGTTGAGATGTTCTTCCCACCACAGGGATGTTGAATGCTATTGTATTATGGTCACTATTTCCAAGCGGTCCTGCTATAGTTACCTCTTGGACCAGCTCCTGCGCTCCACTAAGGACTAAATCTAGAGTTGCCTCTCCCCTTGTGGGTTCCCGTACCAGATGCTCCATGAAGCAGTCATTTAAAGTATCGAGAAATTTTATCTCTGCATTTCGTCCTGAGGTGACATGTTCCCAGTCAATATGGGGATAATTGAAATCCCCCACTATTATTGAGTTCTTAACTTTGATAGCCTCTCTAATTTCCCTTAGCATTTCATTGTCACTATCACTGTCCTGGTAAGGTGGTCTATAATAGATCCCTACCGTTATATTCTTATTAGAGCCTGAAATTACTATCCATAGAGATTCTATGGAACATGTGGATTCACTTAAGATTTTTACTTCATTTGAGTCTACATTTTCTTTCACATATAGTGCCCCTCTTCCCCCTCCCCCCCCCCCCCCGCACGATCTATTCTGTCCTTCCGATATATTTTGTACCCCGGAATGATTGTGTCCCATTGATTGTCCTCAGTCCACCAGGTTTCTATGATGCCTATTATATCAATACCCTCCTTTATCACGAGGCACTCTAGTTCACCCATCTTATTATTTAGACTTCTAGCATTTGTGTACAAGCACTTTAAAAACTTGTCACTGTTTATTTGTCTGCCCTTTTCTGATGTTTCAGATTCTTTATGTGAATGTGAATGTTTCTCATCTGATCTGGCCCTTACATTATCCTCTTCCATCCTCTGCTCCTGACTATAACCTAGAGAATCTCAATCAATAGACTCTCCTCTAAGAGAAGTCTCTGTCCAATCCACGTGCTCCTCTGCACCATCGAACCCCACACCCTTTATCTGGCACACTGAGTGATTTAAGGTGGGGCTGCTGGGAGGGGGTTTGCCTTCTGGGATTGCCAGCTGGGATTAGAGTCTAGAGGAGGGCAACAAAAATGATCAGGGGTCTGGGGCACATGACTTTCGAGGAGAGACTGAGGGAACTGAGCTTGTTTAGTCTGCAGAAGAGAAGAGTGAGGGGGGATTTGATAGCAGCCTTCAATTACCTGAAGGGGGGATCCAAAGAGGATGGAGCTCGGCTGTTCTCAGTGGTGGCAGATGACAGAACAAGGAGTAATGGTCTCACGTTGCAGTGGGGGAGGTTTAGGTTGGATATTAGGAAAAACTGTTTCACTAGGAGGGTGGTGAAACACTGGAATGGGTTCCCTAGGGAGGTGGTGGAATCTCCTTCCTTGGAGGTTTTTAAGGCCCGGCTTGACAAAGCCCTGGCTGGGATGATTTAGTTGGTGTTGGTCCTGCTTTGGGCAGGGGGTTGGGATAGAACCTCCTGAGGTCCCTTCTAACCTTAATCTTCTATGATTCTATAATGGCGGGGGGGGGGGGGGGGGGGCTTTTTTGGGGGGTGACAAAGTGGGGGATTTTCTTGTTTTTTCCTGCCCGGTTCCTGGCCACCAGTCCGGGGGGCTCTGCATTTTAATTTAATTTTAAATGAAGCTTCTTAAACATTTTAAAAACCTTATTTACTTTACATACAACAATAGTTTAGTTATATATTATAGACTTATGGAAAGAGACCTTCTAAATACGTTAAAATGTATTACTGGCACGCGAAACCTTAAATCAGAGTGAATAAATGAAGACTCGGCACACCGCTTCTGAAAGGTTGCCGACCACTGCGAGTCTGGCATATATTGACGATATCTGTGTCTTTAGCCAGACCTGGGAAAAACATGTCCCAGGTGAAGAGGGTGCTGGGTCGCCTTCAGGATGCAGGACTGACCATAAAAGCTGAAAAGTGCAAGGTGGGGATGGCAGAGGTGTCATACCGGGACCACAAGGTGGGGGGCGGCCACCTGAAGCCGGAGCCGGCCAAAGTGGAGGCAATCAAGGATGAATGGAAAGAGCTAATGCCAAGCTGCTGAGATGGAGCCTTCTCCTTCAGGGGTATGACATGGAGGTGGTCCATGTGAGGGGGAGTGCCAATGTTATAGCCGATACTTTATCATGGGGCGGGGGCCCTGAACTTCCCCAGGTCACTGGCTAAGTGACCCTGCTCCGTTCAGCCTTGAAGGGGGGAGAGATGTGACGAAGTGGGGGATTTTCTTGTTTTTTACTTGTTTTTCCAATGGTTTGCATGCGGAGGGGGTGGGACTCAGTGTCCCTGGGTGTTACTGGTTTAACAAGGTGAGGGGAGAGGGAGTTTGTTGTTACAGAGGACCAGTGAGGGAACTTGGGACCCCAGCCAATGGCCTGGAGAACGGATACCCCAGCGACTGGTAACCTGGCGACCTGGTGACCCGGAGGCCCAGTTCAGGAGTCACAGCCGGTTCTGGCAAGTGGGAGGACAATGGGCTGCAAAGAGAGGACCAGCCAGCTCCAGCCAGAGGGGGCCAAAGGACAGAAGAGAGTAGAGGAGGCCCAGGAGGCCCTGTGGCTGAGAGTCACTCCGGTCTAGAGAACAGGGTTGAATTATTCCCTTCGGGGGTGGAGGCCCCAGGGGGTCCAGAGCGAGTGGACTCCCTGAAGGGGCCCACGGCAGAGACAGACGTGCTAAGGCTCAGAGAGGTGCGGCTCCAGGAGGTGGAGGGGTTTAACCCCGCGAGAGAGTGGACCCCCGAGAAGGGCTGTCTCACTGAAGGGGGTTACCCCCACGGACCGCATGGGGCCAAAAGTGGGCATGACCTGTGAGTCCGTGACAGGGGGTTAATGCGCACACGCACACACACACATACACGCATGCACATGCACACACCCCAATGACTCTCTCCCCTCCCACCCCCGGGAGCCTGACCCCGGTGCCGACGGACTCACCTACGCCGAGCTGGATTGCCAGGCACTGTACGCCAAGTGGGGGGGGGGCGGCCCCTGCCCCTGAACTCGCCCAGCCCAGTGTGTATGCCGTGATCAACATGAGCTGGGGGGCTCTGCAGTGAGAGCCCCCCGCAGCCATGGGGCGCCGGCCTACAGGAGGCAATAGACTCACCCCCCTGCAGCACCAGCCCCAGAGAAGTCTGCTTCCAGGGAAGATTTAAGGGGAATGCTGCCCTCCCACCACTGCAGCCCCATCCCACTGAGCTGTTGTCCCCCTTCCCTGCACAGAACAACATTTGGGAGATTGCGGGGCGGGGGGGACTCAGCACGGGGAGGGGGAGGGGACACTTTGAGGCAAGTTTTATGTGATTTTGCATCCTATTAATCTCCAAATTTGTAATAAACACAGAACCACAAACCAGCTCCCTGGGCAGCCCCCAGCCCCGCTGTCCCTGCTCGAGGGATCGCTCAGGGAGGGGCGGGGGGGCCCTCCTGCTCTAACCACTAGACCCCAGTCCCCTCCCATAGCTGGGGTATATTACAGGGTCGCTGCCGGGCAGTCAGGTTTACGCAGAGTTTCACTGGCAGTAACAGAAACAGAAAGTGAGCACCAGCTCTGGATACACTTCCCCTTTTCACGGCTGTTTCAGCTGCTCCTTTAGCAACTTAGATCTAAATGTGACAGGTTTCAGAGTAGCAGCCGTGTTAGTCTGTATCAGCAAAAACAACGAGGAGTCCTTGTGGCACCTTAGAGGCTAACACATTTATTTAGGCATGAGCTGTCGTGGGCTAGACCCCACTTCACTGGATGCATGGAGTGGAACATACAGTAGCAGGTATAAATACATGAAAAGATGGGAGCTGCCTTAGGTTTAAATGTATCCCTCCCCCCACACTTCACAGGGGCCAGAAACCACTCCCCAGCCCCCCACACCTCTGTCCCATCTCTGTTTCACACCACTGTGCTAAGAATAGCATCTGCAGTGACACCACCTGAGAAGGAGGTTGGCCAGGTCCCTCCATCCTCATGCTCCAGGGCGGGTGTGGGGCCTTGCTGGGTCAGGAAGGAACCTCTGCTCCACTCCATGGGAGAGGGTCACTCGGTGGGGGGCACTGTGAGTGGGGGGGATCCTTCCTCTGCTCTGAGCTGCTGCTCCAGGGAGGCTAGACGGGCCTGCTGGAAAATGTCAGGGCAGCCTGGGCACCTCTTGATGACTCCTGAGATTGCCCCATTCCCAGCTGGTCTCTGGACTGGGTAGCTCCCATGTGGGGCTGGGAGGAGACGGGGGGACCAGGCAGCTGCAGAAGGGAATGTGGTTTGCTGGGCGTTGCTGGGATCTGGCTTTGCTCTGAGCACGGTAAATTTGGGCCAGAGATTGCGGAGAAACCATGTGATGGGAAGAAAGGGGCCGAGCGCATCACGGGCTTCCTGGGGCTGCAGCTCCCGGCGCAGTTCCTCATTCTGCTCGCACTCGGGCCTCAGGCTCAGTGGAGCTGGGCACCAGGGTGCTGGTGGCAGCGCTGAGGGGCCCCCACTGCCTCGTCATGGCATCTGCTCTCACCATCATCCTCCTCAGTGAGTATCGGAGACAGTCAGGGTGTGTGCCCATGGGGGCAATTTGAGACCTGGGCGTGTGTCTATGGATGGGGATCTGAGAGCAGGGTGTGTGTCCATGGCAGGACAGATGGCAGATCTGAGCCCAGGGTGTAGGATCCAGTTGCTCTGGGATCTGGTCCATAACGACCCATCTCCTTTCCAGGCTGCTGGCTGGCCGTGCGGAGCGGGGTGTCGGGAGGTGAGTATCTGTGGGGAATGGGGCAGCTGGGGGAATTTCCACATTAAGGACGAGGACGTGGGTCGGGGGTGAGGGGAGCAGATCCCACAAAGGGATGATCCTGTCAGACCTCTGCTCCCTCCCACACCCAGAGGTGGGGACTGAGACCTCGCCCCACTCATTACAGGGATGGGCACCACACAGAGTGAATTCACCGGCACTCAAAGCTCTGCCCCCCAGGAAATACAGAGTGAAGGCACCAGCC
>NW_023260517.1:0-4751 GCF_013100865.1 Trachemys scripta elegans
TCAAAGGAAGTTTGATATAACGTGGCTTCACCTATAACGCGGTAAGATTTTTTGGCTCCCAAGGACAGCGTTATATCGGGGTAGAGGTGTCATTCATGATGGGTTGAACAAAATATTTAGTTCATCCTGAAATGAAATTTTTCAGCTTTTTTTTGGAAAAAATTCATTTTAGGTCACCCAAAATGAAAGTATTTTGGATTTTTCCCTTTGGCCACCAAACTGACAGATCAGTTATTCACTCTTCACTAATAGAGAGCAAAGATGCAAGAGTTGTCTTGCCAGGCCTTCACTGCTGTTAAGGCTACAGTTGCCTCTGGAGGCCCCCTGGTGCCAGGCACTGCACAGACACACAGTCACAGGTAGTACTTTTCCTGAAGAGCTCACAGTCTAAATAAGCAAAAGGTGGTGGGAAACTGAGGCACAGAGAAGAGAAGTGACTTGCCCAAGATCAGTGGCAGAATCAGGAACAGAACCCAGGTTTTCTGAGTCGCAGCCAATAGAACCCTGTTGCTTCCCCATATCACTTCTCTTAACAGCCCTGGGCTAGTTTCTCCTGCTCCACCACTTCAACCACAAAGGGCCAAATCCTCAAATGGTGTAAACAGGTGTCACTCTTATTCTAGACCTGTCTATCTGTCTGCCTGCCTGCCTGCTGCTTCTTCTGTCCACAGTATCTATCTATCTATCTAGTTCTGGTGTTGGGGCCTGTCCCCACTATATCTGATCACTTTGGGGGAGATTTTCAAGGCACAAAGGGCACACAAATCTTGTTGAAATTCAATGGGAAGCGGCGCGGGCCGAGGGACGTGCTGGCCGTCCTTCCTGAAGCCCCCATTGGCCTGGAGCAGCGAACCACAGCCAGTGGGAGCCACGATCAGCCGAACCTGCCGACACGGCAGGTAAACCGTCCCGTCCCGGCCCGCCAAAGGTTGCCCATCCCTGAGCTATAGGAATGTGAAGCAGTGACGGATTCTGTCCATGGTGCTGAATTGGGAAAGGGCTATTTGCATCTATATGGGCCAGAATGTCAAAAGGTATTTAGGCACCTCAGTAAGCAGATAGGTGCCTAATGCCTATTGGTTTCAATGGGAGGCACTTAGTGAAAACATCGAAGTAGCTATTTACCTCTTTAGACACCTAAATACCTTTAAAAATCTGGTTCAAGATTCTTAAGAGCAACATTATCATGAAACATGTTTCTTAGTAGGGACTAAACTGCAGTTAAGCAGCCTGATTCTTTATATAACATGGAAGCTGCCTGATATGAGGGACTGTTAGGGTGTTAGATGTGAAGGAAAGATATTTACCTTTGTCATACACAAGGCATTCATCAGTCCAAGCTCCATGTCTCCCAACTAGACATTGCTGGGGTACCCTGTCCAGAGGGGATATTCTTTTTGACCTCCATTAGTTACAGGCTGGCTCATGCTCTGAATCAGGAAGCTTAGATCCCTTACAATTAATTTGTTTAAACAATCATTGCAAATGTAACTCTTGATGATCTCATTAAACCTATAAATGTACAATCTTATTAAGAAACCTATCCTTAGCCTCAGAGCCTTACTGTGGTGTTGTGTTCCACAGGCTGTATAAAAATATTTTTTTTTCATGAAGTTTTAAAAGTTCTGGACCTACTAAATTAAAATGCGAGGATTCTTCCTCATCCCCAAATCTACATGATAATGTAAAATACTAACTGAATAGGCTGATCTTCCCAACCCACGGCAGGTTAATAAAACTGCAGCTGGGTGAATGTTTTGGCTGAATTGTTATTCATGAAAAATTCAGATTTGATGACACAAAAACACTGTGAATTTGTGTTGATTTTGCCAGATTTTTCATTAAAAAAGTTCTGAAAAAATCAAAATGACTTTTTGTTTCAAAATGTCCTTCCATTTAATTTTTTTAAATATGTAAAATGATTGAAATGGAAATGCAATGTTTCAGTTTTGTCAAAACAAAACATTTTGTTTGGCCCAAAATGAATTTCTTTTCACTTTTGGAATAACTGAAAATTTTGTTTTGCATAACTTTTTTTTTACTTTGTGAAATTTACAATCAATCAAAAAAATCTATTATTCACCCAGCACTAAATAAATCATGCCTTATGGTTAGGTGTGGAAGGATTGGATTTTTATCAGTAAATGTTGGTGAATGTCTATTTCACCATACACACACAAACCAATGAAAAATATTTCCATTGATAATAATTGAAATTTACAGGTAGGCAAAGTAAGAAAAATGCTGCTTGAGAACTCCTTAGAGTTTTATTTAAGGATACACCTCTACCTCGATATAACGTGACCCGATATAACACAAATTCGGATATAACGCGGTAAAGCAGTGCTCCAGGGCGGGGCTGGGCTGCACACTCTGGTGGATCAAAGCAAGTTCGATATAACGCGGTTTCACCTATAACGTGGTAAGATTTTTTGGCTCCCAAGGACAGCGTTATATTGAGGTAGAGGTGTATCCTTAAATAAAACTCTAAGGAGTTCTCAAGCAGCATTTTTCTTACTTTGCCTACCTGTAAATTTNNATAACGCGGTAAAGCAGTGCTCCAGGGCGGGGCTGGGCTGCACACTCTGGTGGATCAAAGCAAGTTCGATATAACGCGGTTTCACCTATAACGTGGTAAGATTTTTTGGCTCCCAAGGACAGCGTTATATTGAGGTAGAGGTGTATTTCCTTTGTATATTTTGACATGTGATGTTGAAAAGCATTTTAACAGTTATAAAGTTTTAACGTTTTGAATCTCAATGTCTCCTGTCATTAAATAATTGTTGTCTGACCCCCCTGATTGTCTGAGCCCTCCATAATTTCCTGTAATAGGGAAATTAAAATTGAAAAAAAAAATTTAAAATCAATATCAATATTGTCCATCAAAATGTGTGGTAAAAAAAAAAAATTCTGCCAAGCCAATTTATCGTAAAAGATGTCAGCTGGGAATTTAATCTACCCACTTCATCTAATTTTTGGAAGACTGTTCTTGCATTCAAAGTCTTTGGGCCAGCTGGTGTAAATCACTGTTGCTCCTTCAGAGGCCAGGGGCAGTCCTGATTGGTACCAGCTGCGAATCTGGCCCAATATGTTCACTAATTCCAAAGAAGAGAAAACATGAATCTCAGGAAAACAGTTCTTTTTCATCTAATCAATTGCTAATTTTAAAGGGAAAGAGCCCCCACTGGTGTCAATTGTCCTTAGTTCCAGTGGAGTCAATGCAGCCAGCCCCGCAACTGGTGTCAACAGGCCACTGCTCTGTGGTGGCAAGTTCAACTCAATTTCTTTCCCAAGATCTTTGTCCTCATAATCTCAGAAATAGATAGTTTGAGTCACAGCTACATCACTCCAGTTTTTATGCAGGTGTAATTCTACTTCAATCAATGGGCCTAATTCTCATTTACAACTGAGCCCCTTTAGACACATCTGGTATCCTAAGTGACCTTAAATAAATTGTAAATTACACTTAAACCCATTTATCCTGTTGGAGCCCTGCAAAGAGTCCTCCTTTGAGACGAGAAATGATTTCAGTGCAATTACACTGGTGTACAACTGGAGTAATGCAGCTGTCAATCAGGAATTGAGGTTAATTGAACAAAGATATCGGGCCAGATCCTCAGCTGGTTTAAATCTAATATGGTGTGAATCAAGAGTAACTTGGTAGTGAATGCACCGCGATGCTCTCCCTCCCAAGTAATAAAGAATGACTTACAGGGAGACAGCAACATGAGGAACTCCAGGTAAATGCCTTGCCTGGTCCAGCCCTGCCACAGCTTCTGAGCCCTGTTGTTCTTCTCCAAATATGTAACCTCTTCAGTCAGCATCACACAACCTGCTGTGACATCAGCTCACCTTGGACTGGGGGCTGTGGGGATCTGCAGTTGTGCAACTGAAGCACAGAGGGCATCATTAAGATATCCAAGTTTTTCCAAACACTCACCCAAACTCACAGTGTGTCAGTCTCTCCTGCACCCTCGTGGCTTGCTGGGGAGGGAAACGGGGACTCAGGGCTGCTGCTTTCCAAAGCCAGGGGAAAGTTCTGCCACTCTGCAGAGTTTGGTTGTCTCTTTTGTATCCCACAATATCCCATCTCGGAGTTCTGATAGGACCCTCCCTTTGGGGAGAGAAATGGATTAGACAGGCAGACAGACAGATACATGCTGTGAATGGAAGGCTAGGGGGAGCGAGGGAGAGAGAAAGAGAGAGAGCCTTTCCCAGACCCGAAGAAGAGCTCTGTGTGGCGCAAAAGCTTGTCTTTTTCAAGATCCCCAGGAAAAAGATCTTGGAGTCACCGTGGATAGTTCTCTGAAGATGTCCGTGCAGTGTGCAGAGGTGGTCAAAAAAGCAAACAGGATGTTAGGGATCATTAAAAAGGGGATAGACAATAAGACTGAGAATATATTATTACCTTTTTATAAATCGATGGTACGCCCAGATCTTGAATACTGTGTACAGATGTGGTCTCCTCATCTAAAAAAAGATATACTGGCACTAGAAAAGGTTCAGAGAAGGGCAACTAAAATGATTAGGGGTTTGGAACGGGTCCCATATGAGGAGAGATTAAAGAGACTAGGACTCTTCAGCTGTATGTCTACACTACGGGATTAATCCGAATTTAGATAATTCGGATTTGAGAAACAGGTTGAATAAAGTTGAAATGAGTGCGGCCACACTAGCACAGTAATTCGGTGGTGTGCGTCCAAGTACCGGGTCTAGCGTCGATTTCTGCACCGTTGCACTGTGGGTAGCAA
>NW_023260517.1:7572-20923 GCF_013100865.1 Trachemys scripta elegans
AATGATCAAGTGATCTCTCTCCTGCCATCCATCTCCATCCTCAGACAGAGGCTGGAGATGGATGGCAGGAGAGAGATCACTTGATCATTCCCTGTTAGGTTCACTCCCTCTGGGGCACCTGGCATGGGCCACTGTCGGTAGACAGGATACTGGGCTGGATGGACCTTTGGTCTGACCCAGTATGGCTGTTCTTATAGATGGATAGATAGATAGAGGGGGTGTGTGGAGATAGATAGATAGATGTGGATGGTATCGCACCGAAGTGGGTGGGGGAGCTGGACCTGCCCACCTCTGACTGCTGGTTTCCAGTCCAAGGTGCAGTTCACCTTCCATTCATTTCCCACATTTCTTCCAGGAAGCGAATCCCCCTGGTGTGGAATGACTGGGGAGGGGCCGTGTTTGAGAACGACTCGGGATTAGCGGCAGTGAGTGTTTGTACAGCAGTGAGCCTAGTGGGGCCCTGGTGGCTAAGACTCCAGGGTGCTACCGCACATGATGAGACTAAGGAGGGTGCCGAGTCAGAGGTGAGGGAATGCAGCCCCGGTATGAGCTCTGCCTGGGTGAGATGGAACTGGGATGGATCAACCACTAGATGGCAGGCAAGGCTTGTCTCTCACATGGCTTCAATTTGGTTCTGAAGGCTGGAATTTCCAAACGGGTCAAAGGCACCCAACTCCCATTGAATCGCGTGCCTAAATCCCTCAGGCTCCTTTGAAAGGGCTCTGAATAAAGCCAAGTGGTCAGCTGATGAATAGCGTCATAGGATCTGAACTGCAGCACGTGTTAGCTGGGGCAGCGCCCATTGCATTCCCTGGGTGCAGGCTGATTTACACCAGAGGAGACTCCCCGTACCCCACTTTCCAGGCCTCGTTGTAAATGTCCCAGGCTCTGTGGCTGACTGTGCTCCCTTGCAAAGGATGGTCCAGGGGTCAGCGTGCCAGTCTGGGTCTTGGGGAATCTGGATTCAATTGCCTCCTCCTCCACTGACTCCTTGTGTGACCTTGGGTACGCCATTTGGAGTCAGATGTTTACAGGTGTTTAGGTGCCTCCAGAGGCAGATAGGTACCAAGTGGGAATTTGAAAAGCACAGAGGTGCCCAACTCCCATTGGACCTAGGCACTTCTGAAAATCCCTTTAGGTGCCTAAATACCTTTACAAACCTGGTGCTCTATGCCTCAGTTTCCATCTGTCAAACAAGCGTAGTACTTCCCTGCCCTGCCTCACTGGAGCATTGTAAGGCTTGATCCATTGCCGATTTTGGGGTACTCAGATAATGGGGAGCCAGATAAATTGTAGTGCTTTAACCAGTCTGGTATAATTGCAAAGTGGTACAACTGCCCCAGTGCAGATGCAGTTACACCAGCACAGAGGGGCTTATCCTGGCATAGCTATTGCTGAATGGGAGGAGAACCAATGGTACCAGGACAAGGCCCCCTTGTCCCAGCAGAGCCTCCTCCGCATTCAGAATGTTTCTGGGATAACTAGACTGTGAAGAACTCACCCACCCAACAACAAAGTTCAATCTACAAAATGTGTGTGTAGAGCAGGGGTAACAGAGATGGGCTGGGAGCCTATTCCACAGCACCATCCTCCTCCTCAACCCCCCCACCCCCCTGCACTTTAGGTAGCACCTAGTTCCCACAGCTTCCAAACCCCTTCCAAGCATTAATACATTTAGACTCACCGCCCCCAGGGAGGCAGAGAGGGGCTAGATCCCCCTTTCACTGCTGGGGAGATGAGACAGGGCCAGAGCTTAAAGGTATGGAGGCACTGGGTGAGATTTTCAAATGCCCCTAGTGCCTAACTCCCACTGACCGCAAAACGAGTTGGACACCTAGGCCCTTTTGACAACCCCACTAGGTACCTTAGGTGCCTAAATCTCTTTAAGAATCTAGCCCATAGAGACTAAAGGCCAGATTGTCAAAGGTGTTTAGGCACCTGAAGAGGCTGATTGGCACCTAGTGGACTTTTCAGAAACGTTATGCACTTAACTCCTATTGATTTCAAAGGGAGTAAAGAACCTAATTTGCACAGGTGCTTTTGAAAATCCCTTGAGGTTCTTTCCTGCTCCCTTGGGCACGCAAATCCCTTTGCAAATCTCACGCCGAGTAACTTGCCCAAGGTCACAAAGAGTCAGTGGCAGAGGAAGGACCCGAGTCTCCTGAATCCTAGTGTTCCCCTCTCTCTCTAACAGAGCTCCCCGTTACAGAGTGCAGGGTTCCAGGCGCGGGCTCTGGGGCCCGCTCTGCTTGCTGTTTTGAACTGGAAAGGGGAGGAGAAAGGATGATGCAAAGATGCAAACCTCAAGGCCTAGAGAGCAGCAGCAGTTTTAAGACAGGGCTCACCCTCTGCCACGACTCAGCTCCACGAAGCAGGGAAAGGGCAACATGGTCTTGCTTTGGCTGGCAGTCCTGGTGGGGTATGCAAAGCTTGGTGAGGGGCGTCTTTCACCACGTGGGAATCTGGGCTACCAAGCGTCCCCACTGGAGTCAGAGGGGAAACTGCCCAGTGTCCTGAGCCAGTGACGGAACGGCAGACACGGAAGGGCAGAGAGACAGGGACGCGGATGGCGAGACAGGAACAAAAAGAGGAATAAAAGTCTGCATGGTTTGCAAGAGAGAGAGAGAGAGAGAGAAATTGTACAGGGTTAGATAGAAGGATGGATAAGACCCTGGACAAGGCAGAGCGAATAGACTGACAGACGGACAGACAGCTAGATGAGATACTGAAGGAGGAAGAATGAATAGATAGTAAATAGATAGGCAGGCTAGATTCTGTAGAAGGACAGATGGATAGATAGGTGAGGGTGTGTATGGGATGGATAGATATTAACTGGGTCTAGAGGGATAGATAGGGAGGGGAGGGTGTCCCTGGGGATGGCTAGCCAGAGACACGGGAAAGCAGTGTAACAATGAATCCTTGTCTTTCTAGCCATGGTCAGAAGGAGCCAGTGTTCCAGTCCCCTTCTGCCCTGACAGTCCCAGCGGGCGCAGTGTAACTCTTCCACCAGCGATCGCTTTCCGTATCTCTTCTGGTACTGGGAGCTCCCACACCAGCCCCCGCAGATGCTAGTTCATCCGGACAAATCCCAGCTCAGAAAGGAACTCAGGCGACTCTCTGCCGAGTTACACATGGGGAATGACATGGCCCCCCAGGGATCTGGGAGGGACAGCGCCGGATATCTCGGTGTGCGGAGACCCACCCAGATGGAAGGCAGCCTGGGTCTCTGCACAAAACGGGGTGGGCGGGCTCTGGATCTGTGCCTGCACTGAGTAGTCAGAGAGAATAAAGAGACAGGGGGAGAGAGCGAGACACAGACAGATGATAGAGCCAGCCAGTGAGAGAGATGATAGAGACAGACAGATATTAGAGATGGGCAGCTACCATGTATTAGAAATACAACTTTTATCCTAGTGTAGACAGCCCCTCAGGGTACATGTGTGTGTGGAATCTTTGTGTGTGTGTGTGTGTGTACCCTCTGAGTTGTGTGAGCATGTACCGTCTGTGTTGTGTGGGTCTGTCTGTGTTGTGTGGGTGTGTGTACCATCTGCGTTGTGTGTCCGTGTCTGTGTTGTGTTGGCATGTACCATCTGTGTTGTGTGGGCGTGTGTACCGTCTGCGTTGTGTGTCCGAGTCTGTGTTGTGTGTGCATGTCTGTGTTGTGTGGGCGTGTCTGTGTTGTGTGAGCGTGTACCATCTGTGTTGTGTGGGTGTGTATACTGTCTGCATTGTGTGGGCATGTGGTTTGCATGGGTGTGAAACAGGAAGGTTGATCGTTATGTCAAAGGGGCTGGCTGGCAGGTGTCAGAGGGAGACAGTGACACACAGTCCCATTGATAGAGATGTGAAGATGGAGGCAAGGAAAGTGAGTAAGGGGGGCGGGTGTGGAGACAGAGAGGTTTGATCCTAAACGTTGTGGGAGAAGGCAACTGAAGTTTTCGTCCCACTATGAGGACACTCTCAATTCTGCTTTCCATCCTTGGTGAGTGGGATTTTCCAGCTATTTCCCTGTGTTTCCAGCCTGTATTTGAAGGTTGAGTTTCCCAGGCGGTGACTGGTTCTTCCTCTCTCACTTCTTGGCTTTCTTCCCGCAGTGGCTCCGAGATGGGCCCTGGCCCAGGTTTTCCAGCTGCCCCAGATCACACGAGTGGAAGGAGAAAGGATCTTGATCCCATGCAGCCAAAACGCCACCTCCCATGACATGATGTCTTGGTACAAACAGCCCCAGCAGGGCCGGGGGGCGCCGAGCTTTCTAGGGACTGGGCATGACGGCTCCTCCACCGCTGGAGAATTCACCATGGCTGTGCACAAGGCCTCCCGCTCCACCAACCTCACCCGAGATGGAGCCAGCCTGAGCGACGCCGGCATCTACTACTGCGCAGTGAGAGACACAGCGAGGGGAATCCAGGTGCCAGCTGCACAGAAACCTGCAGCCTGGCTTCCTGCCAGCCCTGTTCACAGCATAGCTGCCTTCCCTGGACACGCGGTGCTGATCCACGTCAGCTGGGGATCTGCCCCACTGACACAGGGAGGCTATGACCAATTTACACCCATTGGGGATCTGCCCCACTGACACAGGGAGGCTATGACCAATTTACACCCCTTGGGGATCTGCTCCTTTGACTCCAATGGGGCTACACCAGTTACACCAGCTAAGGATCTCACCCACGTATGTTCACATAAATACATACATGTACTTTCATGCACACCCCTGAACACAGGTAACTGCTAAATGAGTTAACTGCTGGATGGATGCTGTGACATTGCACTCCATATGCTTTATAAAAATATGTTTGTAAGTGTGGATATGGTGTAACTGCACTATGCTTTATGAAAAAGGTCTCTTGTAAGGTATCATTACAAAGTTTATAATCTACTGAGTGTGATCATCCTATTTGTATGAATGTATCATTCTTGTATCTGAAACTAGGAATATGAAATATAACTCTGACGTCCTATTGTAATTATGCAAAGTGTGGGCCATTAATTGTGGTTTGGAATCTTGATGGCTCCCATTAACTAGGACAATTGGTTGTAAATGGCTCTGCTTATTCCTAAGCCTTCCTGTACACGTGGGTGCCAGCAAGTGGGTAATGAAGTCTTACAGTGACATGTGACCATGTCACTTGGTACTGGAATCCATCTTAAACCTGGTGCTTTTCCATTTAGAAGGAGGGGTGGGGACCCAGAGAGACAAAGGATTCCCGTCTTGGGCCAAAGCTATATAAGGGGGTGGAACAGAACAAAGGAGGTTCCGGTCATGAGAAATCCCCTAGTTACCACCTGAGCTGGAACTAACAAGGACTGTACCAGGGGAAAGGATTGGGCCCAGACTAAGAAGGAGTCTAGTCTGTGAAAGAAGCTTATTGGAACATCTCTGAGGGTGAGATTTACCTGTCTTCAGTTTCTTAATATATTAGGCTTAGACTTGCATGTTTTGTTTTATTTTGTTTGGTAACTTACTTTGTTCTGTCTGTTATTACTCAAAACCACTTAAATTCTACTTTTTATACTTAATGAAATCACTTTTTTTATTAATTACCCCAGAGTAAGTGATTAATACCTGGGGGAACAAACAGCTGTGCATCTCTCTCTATCAGTGTTATAGAGGGCGGACAATTTATGAGTTTACCCTGTATAAGATTTATACAGAGTAAAACAGATTTATTTGGGGTTTGGATCCCATTGGGAACTGGGTGTCTGGGTGCTGGAGATAGGTGACCTGCTGAGCAGTTTTTGGTTAAAGTCTGCAGCTTTGGGGCGTGTGGTTCAGACCCTGGGTCTGTGTTGCAGCAGGCTAGCGTGTCTGGCTCAACAAGGCAGGGTTCTGGAGTCCCAAGCTGGCAGGGAAAACAGGCTCAGAGGTAGTCTCAGCACTTCAGGTGACAGTCCCAAGGGGGTCTCTGTGACCGAACCTGTCACAGATGCCCAGGACCCTTTGGTGTTGGAAGACTTTTATAAGGTCTTTTAAGCTGGAATTCTCAGAGGAGCTGAAGGGAGAGAGGTACCCAACTCAATAGGATAGGAGTACCAACTCCCTTAAATTCCTCTGAAACTCCCAGCCCTACCCTGTTCTTCGCCTTTGGCACTGTGTTACCAACCAAACTCTCTAGAGGACATGTAGTGCCTTGATTAAAAATAGTGCTTCACTTACACACTTCCTTTAGCAGTCGAAGGTGTAAAAATCCCCCTGCTTCAGGGTCTAGAGCAATCTCCAGTTGATGGGGGTAGGGGGACACTTCCACTCTTGGCAGTTCGTCCCATGGCTGCCTCCTGCAGGGTTTCTCACACCTTCCTCTAATGCAGGTGGCCCATTATCCCAAGCTACTAACTGGAAAATAGCTGATGCAAAGGGCTGGTTAATTGCTCCCTCTGCTCAGACTGGGAGAGGGGAGCTGCCCAAGGGCTCAGCTCCCAAAGGCCAGCCCCCAGAACAGCATAAATGCTCCTGTAGCTTGAGATCACGAACACTTCTGGTGTCACCGTGGTGGCTGTCACCACGCAGGTCTTGCCTGTAACCTCTGTCATTAAGAGAGACCATCTCCAAGTCCCAACAGCAAGAACTGTGCTCAGATCTCAGACCGTTTGGGTTTAGAGGATCTGATTCCATATATACAGGTGGAGCAAACTGGGGAGAAAGAGCCAAAGACTTCCACTGCCCGGTGACTGTGTGACTCTCGATAGAGGCACAGAGCGTAAGCTACTGGAGTGTCCTTCTTGTCCATTTCCTCCCCTTCGCTCTGTCTCTGTGACTCTTTCTTTCTTTCTCCATTGCTCGCTCCATTTCTCTCTCTGTCTGTCTGTCAGCTGCGGTAGACTGGAGCTCTGACCTGGTACAGAAGACACTCAAGTTTAGATGCCTGACTGGTTGGTTCTTGCTCGGATTTCGTGTGCATAAGGAATTTCCCCCCAGGTTAGATTTGCAGAAACCTTTGGGATTTTTTTACCTTCTTCTGCAGGCGGAGGGGTGGGAGGGGTTGGTCACCTGCTGGGATAATCTGAGTCTCTCAGGGTACATCTACACTACAGCGGGGAGTCGATTTAAGATACGCAAATTCAGCTACGTGAATAGTGTAGCTGAATTCGACGTATTGCAGCCGACTTACCCCGTTGTGAGGACGGCGGCAAAATCGACTTCTGCCGCTTTTTGTCGGCGGCGCTTACTACCACCTCCGCTGGTGGAGTTAGAGCGCCGATTCGGGGATCGATTGTCGCGTCCCAACGGGACGCGATAAATCGATCCCCGAGAGGTCCATTTCTACCCGCCGATTCAGGCGGGTAGTATAGACCAGACCTTACTCTGTCAATTCCCTGCCTCAGGCACTGCGGGCTCCTTGGTCTCTCCTGTTCACTGCCTGAGGTCACAGAAGTTTAGTCTTTTGAGAACTGAAGTGCTTTGGTTTAAGTGAAATCATTGGGCTCAGTGTGGGGTATATATCTTGGAAGTCAGCAGCCTGTGATGTACAGGAGGTCAGACTAGATAATCTAATGGACCCTTTGAGCCTTAAATTCTCTGAAACTTTCCCTCTCTCTCCCATTCAATATGCAGTTTCTCTCTCTATATATACACATACAGAGGAGAAATTTGCATTATCATGCTGAAGCATTTTGGAGGTTTCCTTTCTGCCTTGTACACTCATTGTGAAGGCACCTAGGAGTCAGGTAAGATCATGTTACAATTCATGGTAATTTGCTTTGCTTTTATTAATTTTTCTTTGTCTCTCTGATGCCACGATGATGGATGAGGTATAAGAACTGAATAGAATACAGGATAGTTGAATAGAATCAAGTAGAATTGTACAAAAGCAACCAAATATAAGAGTCCTGATTCTCCACTCACTTTCACCAAATTTAGGCTGGTTAGAAAGATTTACCTTTTGAAATTAAGGCTTGTGGGGTGCAAAAGGATAAATAAACAATGATTTATTGAGATTGCTAATCTGGTTCCATAATCTCTGTGTCTCCAGGAATGACGCCATCACACATGAAAATGGAGAATCGCACCGTGGTGTCGGAATTTATCCTCCTAGGGATTCCCAACACCAACGGTCTTGAGACCATCCTCTTCATCACCTTCTTAGCCTTCTACCTCTGCACCCTGGTGGGCAACCTGCTCATCTTCTCAGCCATCCTCGCTGACGCCCGCCTGCACACCCCCATGTACTTCTTCCTCTGCAATCTCTCCATTCTAGACCTCGGATTCTCTTCCATCAGCACCCCTAAATTTCTGACCAATCTCTGGGCGAAGAGTAGAAACATCTCGCTGGGCGGGTGCATGTCCCAGGTCTTCTTCTACCACTTTCTGGGCAGCACCGAGTGCCTGCTCTACACCGTCATGGCCTATGACCGGTACGTGGCCATCTGCCACCCGCTGCGCTACCTGCTCATCATGAACCAGAGGGTGTGCGCCCTCCTGGCCGCCGGCACCTGGATCGCCAGCTCCTTCCACGCCACCATCCTCACCAGCCTGACCTTCACGCTGCCCTACTGCAGGTCCAATGTGGTGGACTATTTCTTCTGTGACATCTTCCCGGTGATCAAGCTGGCCTGTGCGGACACGTATGTCATCGAGACTGTGAGCTTCACCAATATTGGGGTGGTGCCCATGACTTGCTTCCTCCTTATCCTTGCCTCCTACTTCAGGATCATTGCCTCCGTGGTGAGAATGCGCAGCGCTGAGCGAGGTTGGAAAGCCATCTCCACTTGCGCATCGCACCTGACAGTGGTGTGCTTCTTCTTTGGGCCCTGTGCCCTCCTCTACACCCAGCCCTCCCTAAGCAATGTGCTGGCTACCCCCATGCAGATCTTCTGTGATGTGGTCACCCCGATGCTGAACCCGGTGGTCTATACGCTGAGGAATAAGGAAGTCAAGGCAGCATTCAGGAAAATGAAAGGTGGCTAAAGGCAGCCCAGCAAAAATCGCTAGCTGAAATGAAATGTTTTCCCCCTTAGCCTTGTGGGAATGAAATTATTGGAAGAAATGGGGAGATTTTAAAAGGCACAAAGGGTTTGTAGGCACCCAACTCCCATGGAAAGAGTGACAGTTGGAAACCCAATTCACGTTTTGGCTTTTAGAAATCTCATGTTCTCTGCTGGTGGAACCCCTTTGAAATCACCGTACTTACATCGCTGCTATGGCTAATCCTTCAGTTATTCCCACAGCTCATCTCTGAATCCTCTCCAATTTATCAGCACTCTTCTTGAATTGTGAACACCAGCACTGGACACAGTGTACCACCCGTGGTCACACCAGTGCCAAACTGTGAGATCACACTCAGCTGATTCTCCACCATGACCCCCAAAACATTTTCAGAGTCACGGCTCCCCAGGAGAGAGTCCCCAGCGCAGCCTCAGATCTTTGTTTCTAGATGTACGTGTGTACATTCAGCTGCATTGAAATGCACATTGTTAGCTTGCGCCTCCTTACCCAGCGATCCTGATCCCGACTGGGGAGGAGGTCAGAGGAGCTATTCCAGGGTTGGGGTTCGGAGGGACGTCAGTGGAGTTTTCCCAGGGTGAGGGAGGAGGACACTGGTGTTAGCCTAGGGTTAGCATTAGGGAAAAGGCCAAAGGAATTCTGCTCGGTTTGAGGCAGGGCAGCTGGGTGACGTTAGGGTTCAGGTGACACATGAAGTCAATGAAGTTACCCAGGGTTTGGGTGAGGCAGGAAGTAAATACATTTATGGCAAGGTTTCTGCGGGCTAGGTAGGAAGTGAGGCGAATGATGTCATCTCTTTGGGGCTCAGTTCCCCACCTGAGACACTGTGGTAAAAATGATTCCTTTCTCCCCCCGTTTCTGTTGTAAGCTCTTCAGGGCAGTTGCTGTTTCTCTCTGTGTATCAGTGCAGCACCTCTTGCACCTGGGCCTCCAGGCCTCCCATAAAACAATAACGTACTGTTCAGAATTATCACTGACTCCTCAGACGTGAGTTTTAACCTTGTGCCCTTAAATGAAAACATAATAAATTAAAAAAGCGAAAGGAACCTGGGTAGATAACATCTCCCTGCAGAACAGCGCATGTGAGCCCAACGTCCGGCCCTAGAAACAGCCGTGACGCCGAGGGAAGAGCGCCCCCTACTGAGCTGCCTGCACCACTCCCTGCACCGCAGCGCCCCCTTCGCACTGCTGGGTTCATCCCGAATTTTCTCAGTTGTTTCTTTGCACTGGTCCAGGGAACCAATTTCCAAGGAGCCACAAATCCAGACTCTGGTGAGACTGAGAGAAGAAAACCTGGAATGGAAGATCACGGTACAAGTTGTGAACATTAATTTGAAAAACCACAATAGATTCTGGATCTATAGATCACGTCGGGGTCACCAGTGTTGTCAGATGCTACCGGTGTGGTGCTTTTGCTTTCTCTTGTTGATATCACTCGGCTGCGTGCGTGTGTTCCCTCTGTGTGCTGCCCCAGCTCTGAGCAGATAGCTGACACAGCAGACCCGACGAGAACCTCCAATGACCACAGAGTCTAGTAAGGTACAAAGGCACCTCGGCCAGGTTTATTGCGATCTCGGACACAATTGCAGTTCCCCGTAGATTACTTAGTCTACTGGGCATACTACTAATAGATGCCTCTTGGCAAGGACCCGGCTCAGTGGCGGGACTTTCCACTGCCCCCATGGCCGGACAAAGACACCACTCAGGGATGCATTCTTATACACAGATACAAACAAGTTACACATCACTCCTGACGTATTGAGGTTCAACCCCTCTACGTAGCAAGGTACAACCCCTCTATGCAGTAAGGTGCCGCCTCGCACCTTGTACCTGTTGGTTCGATCAAAACATCTCTATCCATCATTTTACCCTTTTGCCCCTGTCATTGAGATGGGTCGGCCTGTTCCATGTTATCTGTGGAATGTTCCGGTATGGTATGTCTTGGTACCATGTTTATACTGTAACTATGCTAAATGAATATGTATTTCTGCAACATCAGCCCTTTCCTTGCTAACTTCTGTGAGCAGGGCCTGCCTCTTGCTCACAGTTTAACTTTGCTTCATATTAGCAAAGTCTTGACCATTACTTTAGTTTGGTTCAGGCCTCATACTGGGCCTTCATTAGGCCTTTACTTACTACATTGCCTTCACTTACTACATTAGACAATGGGAAACCTCCACTGACCTCCAAGCTGTGGTATTGGGCGTCTGTAAAGGGAGAAGCCGGGAGAGCTGGCGGCTGTAGTATTTTGAAACTGAGAACTGTATCAATTCAAAACAGCTACATTTAAAGAGCCATTGGGAATTATTTGCCAGCCATTACCTTGCAATTAAGGAAAGCACTGGGACACAGGACATCTGGGTTCAAGTTCAGACCCTATAGAAAACTCCATATTTAACCTTGAGTACCTCACTAAATCACTTTGTGACTCGGTTTCCCCACCTGTTATACACGGATAACAGGGGGAGGGATAGCTCAGTGGTTTGAGCATTAGTCTGCTAAACCCAGGGTTGTGAGTTCAATCCTTGAGGGGGCCACTTGGGGATCTGGGGCAAAATCAGTACTTGGTCCTGCTAGTGAAGGCAGGGGGCTGGACTCAATGACCTTTCAAGGTCCCTTCCAGTTCTAGGAGATAGGATATCTCCATAATTAAATCCTTCGTCACTCTCAGCTATTAAATATGTATCACATTCAGGCTGGGACTGTGTCTCTGTATCTGTATCTGTGCTGGGTGTTGCACAAAGGGGCCCATGTCTCAGTCCCAGATTGTAGGTCCTAGCATAATACCCATGATAACAATAGGGATAATACAAATTAAAATAGTCAAATGCAGTTCCGGCTCTGGTGTCCGTGGCAATGACACACGGAACTCAGCTGATGGAAACCAAGAATAACTTCTGAGCCTGGTACCAGCGCAGTGAGAAGGCCCAGCCTGGGGACTCATTAGAAATGTCAACGTTTTAATTAATCCCAATGGCCATTGCACCCTGTGGGATGCTTTGACTGGGCTGGGGATAACATAGCTACAGAGATTAATTATACCGTCTGCTTCTGCCCCCTCGTCCTGGCTCCCAAGTAAGATGCCCCCCAGAGAAGAGCGGGAAATGATAGCGATTAGCGGAATTGCAAGGGGCCTCATTACAACTGCGGTGCTGGGACACCACAAATGGATCGATGAGATCACTGCTGGAGCCCCCCCAATCTAGCCCTGTCTCTCTCACATCCCTCTCTGTGTGGTGTCGATGGATTTGTCTACACTATAGAGCTTCCCAGCAATGTCGCTAACCACCGCCAACCCCTTAGATCAGGGGTCGGCAACCTTTGGCACGCGGCTCCCCAGGGTAAACACGCTGGCGGGCCGGGCCGGTTTGTTTACCTGCTGTATCCGCAGGTTCGGCCGATTGCGGCTCTCACTGGCCGCGGTTCACCGCTCCAGGCCAATGGGGGCTGCAGAAAGTGGTGCAGGCCGAGAGATGTGCTGGCCGCCACTTCCTGCAGCCCCCATTGGGCTGGAGTGGTGAACCGCGGCCAGTGGGAGCTGCGATCCGCTGAACCTGCGGATGCGGCAGGTAAACAAACCGGCCTGACCCGCCAGTGTGCTTACCCTGGGGAGCCGCGTGCCAAAGGTTGCCGATCCCTGGTGTAGATGCACAGTAGAGGTGCAAGATGAGACTTATGTATCAGAGGGGTAGCCATGTTAGTCTGAATCTGTAAAAAGCAACAGAGGGTCCTGTGGCACCTTTAAGACTAACAAAAGTATTGGAGCATAAGCTTTCGTGGGTGAATGCCCACTTCATCAGACGCAAGTAATGGAAAATTCCATTACTTGCGTCTGATGAAGCGGGCATTCACCCACGGAAGATGAGACTTGTGTCTATTCCTCTTACCTGACTAGTGAAGGAACAACTTTCGATCACTTAAATCAGCTGCAATCCACTGAAGACCCTTTCTCCTGACCCCTGATTGTGCAAAGGGGGGGGTAAGAGAACACGCGTGAGGCCCAGAAAGAAGCCGAGCGACGTTCATCCCGATGTAGAGAGGAGGGTGTGATGGCTAATGCTCGGACTGGAACCCAGGAAATCTGAACTAGATGCCCAGCACTTCCACACACTCCCTTTGTGACCTTACACAACTCGATCAGATTGAGAATTTCAAAAAGCCAGTAGGAATTAACTGTCCAATGCCCACTGCACTTGAATGAGTTTTGAGAGCCTGGCTCCTTTGACAATCAAACCCTGAAATTCTCTGTGCCTCAGTTCCCCCTTGTAAAATGGGGCTGGTAATTCTTTATTTAGGTGGTGAACTCTGAATGGCCAAGCCTGTCTGACTCTGTCTGAGCGGCAGGGCTGCCCAGAGGATTCAGGGGGCCTGGGGCAAAGCAATTTCGGGGGCCCCTTCCATAAAAAAAAGTTG